>NW_027466213.1:337500-420000 GCF_046127955.1 Nelusetta ayraudi
GCAGTAGGAGTTAGCATGCAGCCGCCCTGCTGGGCCTGATCATGTGACCAGGCCCAGAGCCCAGCCAGAGCCAGAACTGTTGCCACCGGGCCCCAGACTACAACACGGCGGCTCATTCATCAGAGTGAAGCTGCTCACCCAGCGCATCCACCCAATAAAGTTTGGGATTCTGCATTCGTGGCCGCATTGAAGATGTGCAGTAGTGTGACTTTTTGGAACGGCTGTACAATGTATGCTAATATGTATTGCTGTGTTTCTAATGAATGTAAAACTAGTATTTTGTTCCAAAAATTATCATTATTGTTATTATTGTTATTGTTATTGTTATTATTTATCATGCCCAGGTATGCACACTCCCATGACAGCTCACACGTGCTCTGGATGTGACGTCACTCTCACAAAAAAAGACTTTTTGTGGAGATTTTCTGCCCTTTAGAAAATATTTAAAGAGATGAAAAGTCATTGGCAGATATACATTGAATATACAACAGAAAAATATGTTATGAATCATGATTTTGGTCGGAGGCATCCTGTCAACCGAAATAAATTTAATTTATTTTGAAAATTATCTAATATATATATGATTTAAAAAATAAATATTATGTAATATTTAAAAAATGAGCTTATAGACTCTAAACTCCTCTCCAGCTGATCTGTCTCCTCTCTCCTCTTCCTCCTCCTCTCTCCTCCTCTTCCTCTTCCTCCACCTCCTCCTCCTCCTCTCTCGTCCACCTCCTCCTCTTCCTCCTCGTCCTCCTCGTCCTCCTCCACCTGCAGGGCGTCGGCCTGTCGGTTCACGGCCGCTTTCGCGTGGCGACGGAGAAGACGCTGTTCGCCATGCCGGAGACGGCCATCGGTAAGCCTGGCGGTTCTGTCGTTCCTCTTCATACGCGCCGCAGTGCTGCAGATCTGCAACAGCAGGAGAGACGCAGTGCAGTCATCTGAAAGTCATTGGACCGTAAATGGTGAAGGATGGCGAGAGTGTGTGATTTAAAAAAAAAAATGAGCCCAAAACATTTTGAGTTTCTGCCGAAGTTGCAACGCAAACTTCAGGAACTGCAGCAATGCAAGGAAAAGTGAACAGTGGAAATAATGAAGAGGAAACAAGCAACAAGCAACAAGCAAATGGAATCAATAGCGGCCCATTGCTGTCATATTTGTTCCTACATTCTGAGGAAAAATAAATATTATGACCATTAGCATCACTGATCTAAACCATATGGCCCGGCTGTCCACCCCACCACCACCACCACCAAATCCTTGGGAAATCCTGCCAGAGGTAGATATTGTCACAATAAATGCACATGAAGCCACGAGTGCAACAACACAAACATGCAGCAGCAGCAGCAGCAGCAGCAGCAGCAGCAGCAGCTCTGGATGTTTTCGTGGCTCCGCTGCAGTTTTCCCACAGGATCACTCAGTTTGTTCCCTCCACTCTAAGAAGGATGTGAAATTTGAAAGAAAAAAAAATCCCATGTCCAGCAAAGGCAGGACCCCCCCCCCCCCCCAAGACCGAGCCTGAACTCATCTGTGTTTAATTTTACTTCATGAGGATGAGAAACAAAAAGAGCTGCTGGAAAAGATCAAACTGCAATGTTTTGGTCTGAACTATGCTAAATTAAGCTAGGCTAAGCTAAGATATTGTTTTCTCTTTGGCTAATTGACTGCGGGACAGATGGCTGCCCCCCTCCCCCACCCAAGGCTCTGATCAGATTAGTAACTAATCTCCAACTAACCAACAAGTTGGAGGCGACCAACCAAACTCCTGCAACCAGCTTGTTGTCGCTCCACTGAAAGCCTGAACAAGTTGTGGCTCATCTGTGACTTCTGTTAAGACCTCAAACATTAGCAGCATCAGTTGCACTCTGCTTGGAGAGCCAGAACATTTGGATTGAGATCAGTAAACACTGAAACTCAAGGTATCCTCCATCCATCTTCAACACCCGCTTCCTCCTAAGCTCAGGATCCTGGGGGTCTGCTGGAGAAGGCGGGGTGACACCAGCTCGACCAGTGGCCACTTTATTAGGGCCACATGGAGACACGCAACCATTCACACTCACACATACACACCTTCGGACAATCTAGAGTTTCCAATTCACCTCACATGGGTGTTCTTGGACTGTGTGAGGAAGCTGGAGAACCTGGAGAGAACCCAGCAGACATATGGAGAACCTGGAGAACCCAGCAGACACATGGAGAACTTGGAGAGCCCAGCAGACACATGTAGAACCTGGACGGAACCCAGCAGACACTGGGAGAACCTGTAGAACCCAGCAGACACAGGGAGAACCTGGAGAACCCAGCAGACACATGGAGAACCTGGAGAGAACCCAGCAGACACAGGGAGAACCTGGACAGAACCCAGCAGACACAGGGAGAACCCAGCAGACACATGGAGAACCTGGAGAGAACCCAGCAGACACATGGAGAGCCTGGAGAGAATCCAGCAGACACATGGAGAGCTTGGGGAGAACCCAGCAGACACAGGGAGAACCTGGACAGAACCCAGCAGACACAGGGAGAACATGCAAACTCCAGACAGAAAGGTCTCAGGCCCGGAATGGAACCCTGGACCTTCTAGATGAGAGGCGGCAGCAGTAACCACAGCTGCACCGTGTCGCCAATGTATTTATTGAATTGAATCCTAATATTTTGCTCTCCTGGCGGCGGCAGGAAGGATGAACCGGGCCTGAGTCAGAGTGTCTGCCCGCACTCTCTGTCTGTCTCCAGTGTGAGGTTGAAAATAGAAACTCTGGAGTGAGAGTGAGAGTGAGAGTCGTGCTCCGCCTCTGGAAATGCAGCTTCTGGCTGCTGGAAACGGGACCGCACGGTGAACCACAGCCTTGTGAACTGTGCAGGCAGTCTGGCAGCGGGACAGGAAGTGGTTGCTGATCCTCCTGCTGTGGTCGCCATTGTTTCAGCTGCGGGCTGCAGGCGCCGGGCCGCTCAGTGAGCGAGCGGCTGCGCTCACGTTGCACAGCTTAATGGAGCTCGGCTCAGAATGTGGTTTTCAGGTCTCATCGAAATCCTCTCCCTGTCCCAGTTCACATGCGGCCGAGGAAATCCAGTTATTCACCCAAACGTGTGCTCCTCCCCGGCACTAGGGGGCGATGTGAGTCTCTTCAGCGCGTTCATTTCTTTAAGTCGCACAATAACAAAACAGCTGCAGTGCGATACAACACTACCAGGCAATAGTTTGCACACTCCTTCTCACGCAAGTGGGGGGTCTGATAATGAACTGCTGCTGCTGCTGCTGCTGCCACTGCTGCTGCTGCTGCTGCTGCTGCTGCCGCCGCCACCGCCGCCGGCCTCGTCCTGGTGAATCCTCTCCAGAGGCTCTCGGCAGCTGAGTGTACTGGAGCTGGAGCTGGAGCTGCTACCTGGAGCTGGAGCTGGAGCTGGAGCTGCTACCTGGAGCTGGAGCTGCTACCTGGAGCTGGAGCTGCTACCAGACGGAGGAGCTGGACTTTGTCTGCTCAGGTGTCTCCTCGTTGGCCTGGATTTCCAAAGTGTGCAGCAGACTTTGCGTCCCGGACGAAGGGATTCTCCAGCGTCCTCATCCTGCTGGAAGCCTGGAGACTGTGACTTTAAGAAAAAAAATTAATAAAAAGAATCTGTAGATCAACCCTTTGTGATGTCACAGAAGGCGCTTATGTTAGTGACCACGCCCCCAAGCCAGGCAGTGGCTCCGCCCTCTCACACTGAACTTGTTTTTTTTTGCCGCCCCTTTTCGAACACAAGGAAGGCGCAGTGTAGCATCAGTCTTAGCAGGAGGCTGCAAACATAGGGCTAAGTGTTCTGTCTTCCTGGCAACTGGAGTTGCTTTTTGGATCATCAAAGTAATTAAATAAAGGAAAAACCTACATATTGAGGTGATCTACCTGTAGTTGATGAACTCTGACTACATACCAGCATGCACCCAAAACACACTTGCTGCAACACACACACACACACACACACACACACCAAGGTTTAACCCCTTCTGGATTAACAGATTAAGCTCTGATCTGCCGCTAGCATACTGAACAACAGCCATAAGCTGAGGCATTTTATCATATTACATTTTCAGCCGTGAATCAGGTCAGCGGCTCTAATCCAGCAGCCAGTCCCCCCTCCCAGTCCTCCCAGGACTCCCAGTGGGGGTGGGGGGGGGGGGGGTGATTGAAAAGCAGGGAATTAATTCTTCGCTGAATTTTTACTCATTCATTCTTTTATTTATTTATTTATTTATTTGTTTATTTGTTTTTCCGTATCAGCTCATAAGCCGCGTGTTTACTGTTTGCTTCTGTTAATGGCTGTGATTTCATCAGCCTGGACGCAGGGCAGCAACACAAACAGGCTTTCAAACAGGCTGGACATGATATTTTTTCTTGTCTTCTTCCAGGAAAGAACAAGTCACGCTTGATGGTTCTGAAATTTATCCATGATATAATAAAATGAGAAAATATAAATGTTATTTTTCCTCTTTTATTTTTTTGCTAGCTAGCCTCGTAGCATGTATAAGCGTGTACGGAAGATTTTTACCATGGCAATGATGATGTGAACAATAATTTTCCCAGAACTTTGAAGTGATCCAGAAGAAACCAATCATCAATATTTGATCTTCTTCCACTTGATTATAAAATCCAGTCCATCGTGACTCGCCTGCCCGGTGGCCAGGGAGGGAAAGCGTCCATGTTTGACGTTCCTCAATATTTTTCCCAACAGGACTCTTCCCCGACGTGGGCGGCGGCTATTTCCTGCCGAGGCTGCAGGGCAAGCTGGGAATCTTTCTGGCCCTGACGGGCTTCCGTCTGAGGGGACGCGACGTGCACAGAGCCGGAGTGGCCACCCACTTCGTGGAGTCGGCCAAGGTGGGTGGACTAGCGCTCGGGTCGCTAACCAGCCCAGCTAATTCACCTTTCAGCTGCAGTGGTAGCAACACTGCAGTCGCTCCAGTGGAAGTAGAGTCAACAGTTTGGACTCCTTCTCAGGCAATATTTTATCTTTCTAACTTGCTGCACTGCAGACTACGGAGCCCCACAGGGGACATGGGTCAAGAAAAATAAAAATAAAAAGAGGTGGGGAAAAAACTAAGTCAGGATCCCAAGATAATGAAGTTGGGATCCCGAGATAGCTAAGTCGGGATCCTGACTTAGTTAACTCAGGATCCTGAGACAAGTACATCAAATATATGAGTAAGGTGTATGTCATTATGCAGCAAAGAAAAACCTGCTCAATAACTCTAAATAAGCTTTTCGTGAAAGGCGGCTGTTTGAAGGAATTTAAGATAAAAATGTGTTCTTTGACACTTTTACTGTTTCCTCCATAATTCCTTGTGTGTTCATGCGTAGTTTTGATGCCTTCAGTGGGAAACTGCACTGTCAACGGTACTGAGGATGAAAGAAAAGACTTTGAGTCCAAACTGTTGACTGCTGGTGTGGATCCTGCTGTGGATCCTGCTGTTAGCCAGATGCTAGATGTTCACCCAACAGTTAAATCCAATCTAAATGAAAAAAATAAATAAATTCAATAAAAAATAAAAATTGTCCTGAAAGCCTCAGAGTTGAGGAAATCCACCAAATGCAAACTGGAGCACAGGCCAGATGCATGGTGGGAGTGGGCCCGAGAGCCGGATGCTGAGTCACCCGGTGCCCCTCCCCACCCACCACCTACCCCCCCGCCGCCCCTCCCACTGACTGTTTTTGCTGCTGGCGTGATGTCAGAGCGAGTGGGCGGCGCTGTTTGTTTTTTCGGGCCGCAACCTCGCTGCTGTGGAGGACGGAGGAGCTGCAGGCCACTCCTGCCTCGGTTCTGGACCTTCTCCGCTGCCCACACCGACCCAGAACCAGACTTAAGAGACAGAAGTGTTGGGTCCGGATGATTGGAATCCAAAAACATTTGAATAATTTGTGCCATCGAAAACAAGTCTCAACTTTCCAACCTACAGAATATTCTAGAAACTGTCTCGGTCACAGTGGGGTTTGGTAGGTTGACCTGCATTACTGACCGCCACTAGGGGGCGTCTTACGCCTTCTTTTTTTTTTTGCCTTTTAACTTTCACTTCTTCCTGGTGGTCCAGATCTCCGACCTGGAGAAGGAGCTGGTGGAGCTGAAGGCCCCTTCAGCCCAAGATGTCTCCAAGGTCCTGGAGTCGTACCAGAACCAGGTGAGGATCAGAATCATCATCAGAATCAGCAGCAGCAGCAGCAGCAGCACATTGTGTGTCTGATCATGTTGTTGTGTCTGCAGAGCCGCCTGGACTCTGACAAGCCCTTCGTCCTGGAGAAGCACCTGTCCGACATCGACAGGTGGCTCGCTGCAACCTTTGCCTCCAAATGTAGAAACATCCTGCCAACGTGTCACACAGTAAACTACATGTGGTGTCGCCCCCTTCAGGCTGTTTGGTGGCGACAGCATGGAGGACATCGTGCGCGACTTGAAGGCTGACGGCTCCAACTTCGCCGGCAAGCAAGTGGAGGTTGGTGCTAAATCCACCTGCAGGGGGCGCCTCAGCAGGAAGTCGCCGATTATTGGCCCCCTGTGGGCTCCGCCCTGCAGGGGGCGCCGGAGCGTCGCCAGGCCGTCACCTGGCCTCAGCGGTGACCAATGGGGGAGCTTTAAGCTGCTGCTCTTCAGTCCCTGGTGTTGGATCTTTACTGATGCGTCAGTGAGAGCAGCGCAGCAGCTTCCCACATCCTCCCTCACTCTGTTTTCATTTCTCCTTTCACCATTTTGTTCATTTGATGTTTAAATAATGGATCATTATTACGCATTGACCAGGATTAAAAAAAAAAAAATAGTTCCCACAAATTCATATTGACAGAAATAATAATACCTCTGCAGATTTCCTGATGACCAGTGAAGGTGAAGATTAAGCCCCTCCCCCTCCTTAAGTAATCACAAATCTGCGGTTGGGTTAAAAACGGTTGGTTGTTCATTATCTGCCGTGAGAAGAACCAATCACGTTCCGGGGATCCTTCCAGACGGCCAACTGAGCATCAAATATTTAGTGCGTTGAGCTCCTCCCCCTCTGCACCCACCCTCTTTGTCATTGTTGTTCTTCTTCTTCTTCTTCTTCTTCTTCCTGCTGCTGCTGCTGTTGTCCAGAATGAACCTTGACTCTGCTCTGCCTCCTCTCAGATGCTGTCCAAGATGTCTCCCACCTCCCTGAAGATCACCCTGAAGCAGCTGCAGGCCGGCGCCACGCTCAGCCTGCAGGACGTCCTGGCGATGGAGTACCGGCTGAGCCAGGCCTGCATGGTAAACAACAACAACAAACAACAACAACAACAAACAGCAGCAGCGTTCGTCTGCATCCACTTACAGAAGAGTTCAGAGTGAGAAGGTCCTCAGGTCACATCCTCATCAGTCGGCTCCAAACACTCAACCCGTGGAGTCACTCAGTAGCTACGAGTTAGCATCGAGTTAGCATTAAGCTAGCCTGAGAAGGTGTAGATGTGCTGCCCTGGTCCTCTCATCATCAACACTCCACACATTTACTTGTGAAGGCAGCCAGTAGCTGCAAGTTAGCATTGAGTTAGCATGAACCTAGCATGGGGCTAGCCAAAGGTCGTAGTCATGTGCCTCACTGATCGTCTAATCATCAACACGCTGCTTTGAACAGGATGTGATGTTTGGTTTTCTCCTCTCTCTCCAGCGGGGTCACGACTTTTACGAGGGCGTGCGAGCCGGTAAGTGTCCGCCCACTCTGGAGTGAGGCCAGTGATGTCACCGCGATGTCACAGTGCTGACCGGAGCTTCTCTCTGTGTGGTCAGTGCTGGTGGACAAGGACCAGAGTCCTCGCTGGAAGCCGTCCAGGCTGGAGGAGGTGTCCCAGGAGAGCGTGGAGCAGTGCTTCTCCTCGCTGGGTCCCAAAGACCTGGTCCTCTGAACACACACACACACACACACACGCCGGGAAGCCTTAGCCACGCCCACCTCCTCCCACCCCAGAAGATGCAGCAGGATGATGGAGACAGACTCCACAACTCGTCAGACTTGCTCAGGTTGAGCTCCAACCAGGAAGTCACGGCTGCAGAAGAAGAACCACAGAAGAAGACGCACGGTGGAAAAGCAGCAAGAGGAAGCTTCAAGCTGGAGCTGCCTGGGCCAAAATAAAACATCTTTCACACAATCATCTCCCCTTTCCAGGAGCTCCTGACCTGATGACCACCAGGCAGGAGGAACCTCCTTCTTCTTCTTCTCCTTCTTCTTCTCCTCTTGTCCTTCTCCGCCGCCTGTTTGTACTCCTACTCCTCTTCTTCTCCTTTTCTTTCTGCTCCTCCTCCCTCTTCTCCTTCTCCTCCACCTACTCTTTGTCCTGCTACTCCTCCTCTCCTCCTGCTGCTGCTGCTGCTAATTCACTGGTCGTGCAGCGCAGCAGGAGATGGGTGGAGACTAATCTGGCAGCGCTGCTTCATCCCATTTCCTGTGGGTGTTTGTTGATGGTACACAGATCAGCAGCGTCTGTTTTCTCTCCCCCTTACACACACACACACACACACACACACACACACACACACTCTCTCTCTCTCTCTCTCTGCCTTCTCTCCTTTGCTCCTTTTTGTTTTGTTTTTTGCCGTTATCTTTGTTTTTAAACAGATATTTTCACCTTTTTTTTTTCTTTTCTTTTTTTTTTAAAGATAACAAACAGACTAGAATCATGTTTTCAGTGCATGAACACGTGTTCTTGTCGGCAGTCGTGCTGTTTGATAGTGTGCGTGTGTTCCAGGAGGAGCGGAGTCGCCTCCCTCAATCGATATCTGTATAATTTATGAGGCGATTAGGAGCTGCAGCAGGCAGTGGAGGAGGGCTGCTAATGTAATGGTTTGATGCTGCGTGCCCCTGACCAGTGGAGGCGGAGACCCCTCATCAGCCTGCATGGAAAGTCTCTTTTGTTTTCAGAACGGCCTCATGCGGGAACCTGGAGAAATAAAACTTTTCCAACCGCTGTTGTCGCCAGTTGTGTTTCCATGAGCAGAAGATAAAAAGCAATGTTTCTAAAAAAAAAATGTTCAACAAAGTTCAGTCGTGATTTGCCGCCGTTTCCACTGAATGGTGCGGAGCGCATCAGCCGTAATTCAGTCTCGTCCCGCGAGACCCCACTGTGAGGAGGGTGGAGCTACAAAACACGTTGTTTACTGTCAGGAGTGCTTGTTGTTTGTGTATTTTTCTCTTTGTTTACTTGTAAAAACAAAAAAAAAAAAGGGGAAAAGAATTCCATCTCCTCGGTCCAAACATAACGCGTCAGTTTCACATCACGTCCACTGACGTTGAAAAAAGTCTTTCTATGGCACTTTTGTGATATTATAGAGCACCCCCACCCCACCCCACCCCCACCCCGGTGACATGGATGGAAAAAAAATCATAATGTGTGGCCACGCATTACGATATCGTGCCCACGAGATAATAATTTGAGGATGGAAACTCAGCTGCTGTCTGCTGCTGATGAATAATGTCCCTCATTATTCTTAATAACGTGCGTTTTTTCATCTCTCAAAAGTGAAACATCACAGCTGTTTAAAGTTCATCAGCAGCTTTGGTTCACCTTTGACCTCTGGGCTTGACGACCCTAAACTCAAGAGCCTCAGATTTCTATCTTGGCGTCAGTCTGTTAAACAGCCTTAAGTTTTTTTTTGTTTCCCTGTTTTGTCTCGTTTGTCCTTGGTGTCGCTGAACTCTCAACTCTGCCGCGTGTTGATTCTCCAACAGGATGCAGTAAATCCGCTCATCCTGTTGGACGGCTGCTTCGAGTAAACACCAGCCAGCGGTTGGCTGTCTGGGAGTGGCGGCACACACCTGGACACACTGACGACCGTCAGGACCGTGTTCTCTTTTATTTCAATGAAAGGATGAGATGAATGCGTGCCGACCTTGACGTCTGACCTTGATGTAAGAATTCATCATTTACACTGCGCTGACATTAAAAGCTGCAGTCAGCACCACTCACTTCCACTCACTTCCAGCAGACGTACGTTCTTAAAATTTTGCCCGTGCATCTTGAAAAACTGTTTCAGTCGATAACCAAACGGTGGCTGAGCCGAATAAAGGGCAGTCTTCCAAGGCATTGGTCTGATTTATTGGCATCGTCAGTCTTCACACACATACGCAACACTTTGCAATTTGACTGACATTTCTTTTGTACAAAAAGGAATATGCAAAACGTCATCTTTATCGACATTTAATGTCTTGGCTGCTTTCATCATCAGTGTTTCACTTCTACTCAACTGTCAGACTAGGAACCAGTTTCTGGTGGCACCAAAAAAAAAAAAAAAATGAATCAGCTGGATAATGTTTTGTCGTTATCAAGCCAACACGTTCATTTTGGCGACTTGTGAAAAACAGGAGCTGATTGTCGTGTTTCTGATGTTCCTCCTTTGTTCCGAGTCGATGAAACTGAACTGGAATATTCCGATTGTTCTCCTCGAGTGTCATTCACTCACCTGAATTCAATTGCGCCTCTAATTTGCTGTGGCGCGACGCTGAACTCTGAACATCTGCTGTCATGGCGTCGCTGAGTGACTGTGGAAAAAAACTGAGCTCTGATTGGTCGGAGCCTCTCCGTCAGGACACCTGCTGGTTTTAAATAATTCAAAGCGCGTGACCTCCCCAACCTGCTTGTCAGGCATCAATCTGAGGACGACACTGACTGGATGTGATGGAGAATTTATCCAATTTTTGGAAGGAAGCAGGTTCTGTACTGAGGCAGCCAAAAAAAAATAATTAAATAAAAAATACATGATAATGTGAAGCTTTAAAAAAAAAAAAAAAAAAAAAAAAGGAAATTGAGTTTGTTGAAAAAAGAAAAACAGACAGTATTTTAAACAGCAACGCCGTAAAAGTCCATCAGCAAGAACGAGAGAGTGAACATCACCATTTGGTCACTGTGGGCGAGGAGCAGCTGGCTCCTCCCCCTTATGGCTTATCAACTGCTGCTGACCTTTGACCGCCTGGGTCGAACCCAACTGACATCAAGTTCAAACAAACAAACAAGCAAACCAACCCTGTCCCGTGTGGGACCTGCAGGGACTCCTTGGCATTTGTGAGCCACTGATCTGCTTTTGCATATTTGTGTGGCTCTCTGCTGTACATGTGGGCCAGATGGAGGCGCTCCCGCTCACTGACCTCAGCCGCCGGGAAAAAAAGTTTGGACAGTTTGTCAAATCAGTAAAAAGTGTGTCAGTGGTTTCTCATGGCCTGGTTTTGGGACGTCCTCTGTGATCTGAACTCTTTGATCAAAGTTCCCAGGCTGTGATTCGTGACTTCAAAGTGTCCAAATGGTAAGAATTAACAATAATAATAATAATGATAATAATAATGATTTTTAAAAAAAGCACACATAAATTCATAGACTTCCTGGACTGGTTTCAAAGACCCTGGCAGCTGGATGGAGAGCTGTGGTTGAAGCTCCCTGGTGGGGTGGTGACAGCTGAGATAGATAGGCAGGTTCTCCTGGGAGGCCATGAAGGGAGAACTTCCCTCCTCTGCAGAATCTTTTTGTCTGACCAGACGGATCTCTGACCCGGGCCCCAGAGATTAGGATTCTCTGGGGACGGTGTCCACTGGTGGGTGGGTTAGGGTTATTTCACCAGTGGGTGGGATACCCCCACCAGCAGGAGAGACAAGGTCCTAGTCCAGTATCAGGAAGGAAGATCCCCAACCGGACATCATTATTCCAGCCACAGGAAGAACGAGAGAGAGAGAGAGAGAGAGAGAGAAAGAGCCAGTGACCAACGGGAGAGCAGACAAACGAAGTTCAGGACAAACCAAATTCAAGTGAGGCAAAGGGCTTCAAATAGCAAAATTGGCGGCAGATTGGTTTGGTCACTCTGGAGGATTTTGGGGCTCAATCCCAGAATAATCCCAGCCGAAGGAGGCCAGAGTCAGAGGCAAGTCCGTCACACTGGTGTTCCCCGCAGAGGGAACGCTCGGAGGAGTTCCGCTCGACTGAAGGTCTTTCACAGGGTGAAGGTCATCGCCGGGCCCGACTCCTCCCTGCGTCATGGCACGTCACACTCGATGTAGGGTATGTCACTGTACCGTCGGTCCACCTCCACCCACTGCTGCACGGCCCGCACCACGATCTCCTCCGACAGTCTGTGGGCGTACTCCAGCAGCACCGGGTTGACCTGCGGGGAACTCTCTGGCGAGCCCGTCTCCGACTGGACCAGGTAGGCCTTCTCGCCCTTTGACCCCTTGGCTTTCACCTCTGCCTTCTCCATGGACTTTGCATTTTGGTTACAGGGGTCACTTTTTTTGGACTTGACACACCCCATCCTCTGGAGGACGTGATTCAGGGAGGAGTGCGTTGGCAGGAGAGGGTCTTTAGTCGGACCGCTGAACTCACAACACATGAAGTTTTGCCGTTTTGATCCTGGTCACAATCACAGTGGGCGGCAGGTCAGCCAGAAGATCCATCGCTGGCGGGGGGTGCAACTGCGTCGAGGAAGTCAACCGAGTCCCCGCAGGGGCATGAACTCCTCCCCTCCTCAACTGCAAAAGTAGGAGAGGAGACCATTTAGTGATTTATTTCCGATGGTAGACAGTGGACGGTTGCAGGTTAGAGGACGGTGGATGATTTCACCAGCGGCAGTGACTGCAGTGTCAGCCAGCCTACAGGGTCTCACCTCTGCCGGGGGGATTTTTTTTTTAAAGCTCTGCACATGGTTACTCATCCGCTGCTGCTCCTCCTCTACCTCAGAGTACTGTGTGACTCAACCATCGGGTCTGTCTCGGGTCGGCATGACACAGGGACCGTCTCTCTAGCCCGAGTGCCGCCCTGTCGTAAAACCCATGTTGCCCCATCTGTTCCACTAAGCGAGTCTCAGATCAAGCCTGATTCGCACTGACAGCTCAGTTCCTGCTAGCTGGAGGCCTTGGTGAGGAGGAGGAGGAGGAGGAAGAGGAGGAGGATGAGGACCATGTGCTTCATTCAGAAAGCAGCACCACACGCAGGGCCGTAAATGATTTAAGCAGAGGAAGGAGTCTCCCTGCGAGTAATAACAACATTTTGGAGGTGCCAGCAAGGCAGGGGCGTGAACCATACGATACCACACCAGTGACATAAACAACCTTTTATGCAACAACTTGGGGGGTATCTGGGGCAACATTCATCCGTCCAACACACTCAAATGGGATTGAGGGGAGTCAGACGACACAGTGCGAGGCTCCGTACAAACCTGAGATGTCCCTCAGCAAACACGGGCTGGCAATTATTCACAGAACGTGCTCGGGTACTTTGAGCCCAGTGCGTTACCGCCGTCTGGGTCTCATCCATTCCACCCAGCACGGAGCAAAAGCCAAGGTCGTTCCTGGGAATAATAATCCGGACATCATCTGCTGTCTTCCCGCTGCTGCTGCCGCCACCGCCGCTGCTGCTGCTGCTGCTGCTGCTCGGCTCCTCCAACAGCGTCCGAGCAAAGTGAGATTGCCATAAACACAAGAAGGAAGAATAATGTTCCACAGTTTGGAACCGCTGCTGCCGCTGCTGCTGCTGCTGCAGGACGAATCTCTTGGTTTTTAAATAATCCCAAGAGGTGGAGGGAAAATCCCGGCGCTGGTGGAGCGGACCCACGCCCCCGTGTTACCTTCTCGTCGGTCGGCGCCGACTGAAGCTGCGCGGCAGGAAAGCGGAGGTTCTGGAATCGGACTCCAGCTCCACGCAGCTCAGCGAGCCGAAAGAGAGAGAGTCCGTGCGCAGCACGCTGACGGCGACCCGGTCAAACGCCGCCATCTAGTGGCCTTTTTCCTGAACTGCACCGTTCTTCTTTTCTCTCCTGCAAATTTAGAGAACATGTCGACGTTTCAAAAGAGCAACTTTGAAACAGCAGCGTCACGATATGAAAGAACGAGACTCGACCAGCAGGTGGTGGAGCTTTATCACCCCGAGGTCGAAGGTTCACGTCTCGTCTCTTGTCTTGCCGCCATGTGGCCGTTTGAAGTGCGCACGCACGACAACCGTCAGTCAAAGCCACCGCGTGCGCTCGTGGCATTATTTCGGAGATCGCTTTCAATGAAGACAATTTTCCTTTAAATGTCGTTTATTCACGGTACTTCAACTCCTTTACGGTGGTGACGAACCAGTTTGAGACTCGTGGTTGTGCTTGTTGTTACATATATCGGATGACAACGTGCTGGGCTGTGAGCGTATAGTGTCTTGTTTTTGTTTGATGTGTCTTTGACTGTTGTTGTTGTTGTTGTTGTTGTTGTTGTTGTGATCTATGTGTATGAATTGACCGGAAATTCACCTCTGCGTTATTGAAATTAGGTCAGCAGGTGGCTACGCCAGGTGTGTCATCTTCTTCTTCTTTGGTTTCAAGACAGCGGGCGTCTCGCGCTCCACCGTGGCAGGATGGATCTCAATTATTGAGCACTTTTCTCTTGATTCGGAGTTTTGGTGCACGGATCGGAATCCCCCCCCCCTCTGGTCGCATTCGTTAGAGAACACAACGAGGTACGTTTTGTTTGTGTTCATCACGTGTGGGAATGCACGTGAGTTTAGCGTTGTGCCATTTAAGATGTCTTTCATTCATGGAATTTCGATATGTGCTGTTTATGTTTATGTTTTTTAAATACATGAATACAGTTTTCACAGTGCAGTTGGATGACGTCAACGCTTTCGGAGAATAAACTTTAAAATAAAGGAAGCCGTAGGCATCGGTAAAAACTCTGTAGCCTTCGATATACGGGCTATTATTCGAATGTGAGGCCTAATTTATGGTTGTGATCTCTGACTGAATTGACCTTGGTGACCTCAAGTTCAAATGTTGACAAATCATGTTGACTCAAGTGTCACTAAACACTGAGGTTGCACCTGCTCGCACTCAGACTGCCAATGAACCAGTGAACCAATGAACGTGAAACCTGCTGTCGATGTAAAACAGAAAGTTGAAGAAAAACTAGGAGCATCTAGACTGACTTCAAAGAGACGGTAGAAGGGTTGATACGTCAATCTGAGTTTGACAGCAAAACAGCATTGCACACGACTGTGACGGAGACGCTGCCTGTGGACCCGTAAGAGAAGCACCAGATGTGGTTCAAAAGCAAAACTGTTCACAGTCGTAAAAACATTTGAAGGGCGACCACGCAGAGGAAAGTGCTGACACGGCTGCTGAGGAAATGAAACCCTGTGACAGCGTATCAACTGCTGGATCAGCCACCAGCAGCCGAGGCCAGAGTCACGCCAGCTCAGGATCATCCAGATCAAGCCTCCAAAAGATCTGCTGGAACTGCACGCACCCAAGCCGAGGCCAAAAGAGTTGCACTCCTGCTGTGCCAGCTTGGGTATAAAAAAAAAAAGAAAAAAAGAAAGAAAGAAAGAAAGAAAAGGAAAAACATGCACTGCAAAGACAGGAGGAACCAGGACGCAAGCAAGTAGAGGTTATCAGCTGGAACTGAATCACGGAAGACAGGAAACTACATTTTACCACTGAGGAATAAAACCTCACGTGTTCCTGTGTTTGACGGCAACCCCTCCAAAGTTCAGCATTTTCACCGCAAGCCTTTTAAACGCCATGCAGAAGACGAGAGGGTGTCTGCAAGTATGTCTTTGGAAAGAGACGCCAGAGGGCGCCGTCGCGATCTGGTGCCAAAAGCTGTTTGCAGTGAGCGAGAGGAGCTTTGCAACCGCCAAAGCCCTTCAAACATGAGCATTTTGGCAATGAGACCAAACTGACAGCAGCTTATGCAGGTTGACAACGGTTGACAGCTGGCCAGCGGTTGAAGCTGAGAGCGTCTCACTACCTCGAGACGAGTGTTTCCTTTCTGCCCGGTGCTTGCAGCGATTCAATGTCCGATGTGAACCCCTGCGCAGGTCGCCTCGTCTACGAGTTTGAAGAAGAATTTGAAATTGTAATTTTTAAAACAGAAGTCATGACCCCAACTTGGCTGAAATGCACTGTTTTGTAGTAGTGGCAATGGCATAGAATAAATGGGCAGAGGGCAACATGTCAACATGCCCGCAAGTTGCCAAATAAATAAATAAATAAATAAATAAATAAAAATCTAATAAAATAAAACATGAAAAAAAATCCCACTGTATGTATACTAATGTTTCGGTTTGTTTGATGTGTCTTTGGTCGGCGGTAGGAAACCATGGCTGCAGACACCACACGGTGGCGCATTCCCCTCACGTCTCAGCTACCGCTGACGCCTGGTAGGTGATTTTTTTTTTTCTGTCTTCTTATTTTTATTCTATTTTATTTTTAGTTTTTCGACATGTATTTTGTAATCGGCATAAGTCGTATTTCCGTTTTTTATTCGATATGAAGAAACATTGTTAAGATGGCAGGATTAAAAAATAGTTTTCTCAAAACAAAAACAAAAAAAAAACAACAACAACAAACAACGGCAACCCTTTTAATAATCCTAATTCAACGTCCGCGTGCAACGGTTCAAGAGAAGGAAATAAGACGAACAGAAAGCACTGTGAGGAAACAGCGCGGCACAGCTCCGCTCCCTCCTCGCACACTTCACTTAATAGCGTCAGATTCTATTAATGTAGGTCACATAACGCGGGCGAGTGTGCGCTCATTGCGCAATCACAACTTAGCCACGTGGGAACGCGTTCGGCACATGCTCACGCTCTCCATCCCTGTATGGGTTTGACAGCGAGAAGGGGGGGGGAGGAAAAAAAAAGTTTTCATGTCAGGTCGCTCTGAATTCATTGTTGCCTGTCCAGCCAATCATAGTTTTTGACGACACAAAAGAGGCTAAAGTTGGAGTATAAAAAGGTGCGCGCTCATCAAGTATGACGCTTATCAGTGTGGGACATTAATCCAGAGCCTCGGCAGCCGCGTCAGTCCTGCAGCAGAGCACCGCGGGGGACACTTTCTCCTGAGCAACACCAACAACACTGCCTGCCTGCCTGCCTGCTTGACTGACTGACTGACTGCCTGACTGACTGACTGACTGACACCTCGGAGAACGATGCGTCGCTCTCAGATTGCCCTCTGCGTTGCTTTGCTGTTTGTTCTGGTTCCGGCGTCTCTGGCTGAGCAGGAGACCCTGCCGCAGCAGCAGCAGCAGCTGGTGCAGCTGGTGCAGCAGCAGCCGCAGCCGCAGCAGCAGCCGCAGCAGCAGCAGAGACAGTCCCCCGTCACCGGGCCGGAGGACGCGGAGCAGTGCGCAAGCTGCGAGGTCCGGCAGCACATGAAGACCATGCGGCTGAACGCCATCAAGTCGCAGATCCTGAGCAAACTGCGCATGAAGGAGGCGCCCAACATCAGCCGCGACATGGTGAAGCAGCTCCTGCCCAAAGCGCCGCCGCTGCAGCAGCTGCTCGACCAGTACGACGTGCTGGGGGACGACAGCAGGGACGGACTGGTGGAGGAGGACGAGGAGCACGCCACCGCCGAGACCATCATGATGATGGCCACTGAGCGTGAGTCCCGATCCTGCTGGTCCTGCTGGTCCTGCTGCAGCCACAGCTTCCAACACTGTCTCCCACATGTCTTTCAGCGGCGCCACATTTTCTATTATTTGCGTGACAGTGAAGGATAAGAAAGGGAAGCAAACTGCCCCAAATTATTATTATTGTTATTATTATTATTATTGTTATTATTATTATTATTGTTATTAAGGCACAGGAGCATTCGAACAGTGGTCAGGTTGTTATGATCATAGGAAGAAATACATGGGAACTATTATTATTATTATTATGATGATGATGATGATGATGATGATGTTGTACTATTGATAGTATCTTGTGGACACAAAGTGTTTTTTGTTTTATTTTCCCGTTCCAAATCAAACTAATCTCCACCAATAACCTCTTGCACCATCGACTGCACTCGACCGCACTGACACCCCCCCCCCCCCCCCTCTGGTCTGCAGCCTCCCCCGCCGTGCAGGCCGACGGGCAGCCCAGGTGCTGCTTCTTCTCCCTCACGCCCAAGTTCCAGGCCAACCGCATCGTGCGAGCGCAGCTGTGGGTGCACCTGCGCCCGGCCAGCGAGGCCACCACCGTCTTCCTGCAGATCTCGCGCCTCATGCCGGTCACGGACGGCGGCAGGCACATACACATCCGCTCGCTCAAGATCGACGTGAACGCCGGCGTCAGCTCCTGGCAGAGCATCGACGTCAAGCAGGTGCTGAGCGTGTGGCTGCGGCAGCCCGAGACCAACTGGGGCATCCAGATCAACGCCTTCGACTCCAGGGGGCGAGACCTGGCCGTCACCTCCACGGCGCCCGGAGAGGAGGGACTGGTGAGCACCGCTTTGAGTGACTGATTGATTGATTGACTGATTGATTGATGGATATTATTTTTTAACATTCAGACCAAAAACTTCATTGTGCAAAATGGGGAGAATATTTTGGTTGTGTGTGCAGATCGGAGGAAGTGAATCACCTGGACTCCTCGCAGTCCTTTAAAAAGAGAAAAGAAAAAGCAACCCCGCCGCGGTCTCTTGAACCTGCGGGCTTTATTGTGATTGTGCAGAGAGGCTTTGCAGAGTCGATGGGCGGTGAAACATTCCTGCTCTGAGGGGCTGGCGTCCACATTTAAGACTCGTTCAAAGCGGTTTTAATCCACACAGACTCCATGGAGGCGCACACCTGGATTTGGACAGCGGCCCGGTCCACAATAACCTGCAGTTCTTATTGCCAGATTACATAAAAGTTCACCTGCCCCACATTCCGCAAGGCACTCGGTGACTCTGCAAATCAGAGTAATTGCCCGCAGGCACACGCACACACACACACACACACACACACACACACACACAAACTGGCCGCTATCAATGACCAAACGTTCAGGTCCCGGGGCCAATTAGAGCGCCGCTGTTCAGCCAAGCGTGCCATCATTTAATCTCTCGCAAAGTCCAAAAGGTTTCGTAATATTACCGAGCCGTGTTTGGAAACTTGCTCGCTCACGCACACAGTTTGTGGCCGTGTCTCTCTTGCAGCAACCCTTCATGGAGGTGAAGATCTCAGAGGGGCCTCGGCGCCTGAGGCGGGACTCGGGCCTGGACTGCGACGAGAACTCCCCCGAGTCGCGCTGCTGCCGCTACCCGCTCACCGTGGACTTTGAGGACTTTGGCTTTGACTGGATTATCGCCCCCAAGCGCTACAAGGCCAACTACTGCTCGGGGGAGTGCGAGTACATGCACCTGCAGAAGTATCCGCACACCCACCTGGTCAACCGGGCGACGCCCCGAGGGACCGCCGGCCCCTGCTGCACCCCCACCAAGATGTCGCCCATCAACATGCTCTACTTCAACCAGGAGCAGCAGATCATCTACGGCAAGATCCCCTCCATGGTGGTGGACCGCTGTGGATGCCTTTGAGTCGGGACGGCCGCTTCCCGATGTTTAGACTCTGTTCTTTTTTTTCTTCTTTTGGTACAACTACCAATCCACCATTTTCTGTGCTTCAACCTCCCCAGCAGTGACACAGTGCAATAGAAACCAGAGCACAGGGGCTGCAGCAGCTCCCACCCGTCCTTCCTGCTCGCCAGTGACCGAGTGGCTCGAGAGCACCAGCAGGCGCTGGACTTTGGACAGAATATTGAGTGAAACCATCAAACGTTGCACCACAAACTCTTCATCCCTTCTCCCGCAGCTCAGTGTTCTGTCCATCTATAAGAACTTTGCTGGCAATGTCGTAGCTAACATGCACACACACACACACACACGCACACACACACACACACACACACACACACACACACACACACACAGAGCTGATTTTTTTTTTTTTTTTTTTTTGCTTTTCTTGAATAATGATTTGTTTTCAAGTTTGGTTGTAAAAGTGAAACCGGGGAATCCTCATGTACCTTCTGCTTTTCAAAGGGCTCAGGTGAGCGATGCAGTTGTTGAAAAGTGTGGAGAAGGAATATTTCACAGGTTGTTTTGACAAATTTGGGCCCACAAGGAGCCAATTAAATGTAGCCGCTCACTTTTCATGACACAACCCAGCCAGAGCGATCGTGCCGTTTGTTATTGTTTCTGTGTAAAAAAAAAAAAAGTTCTTCTTACTTTCCTGACAATATTTTCCAGGTTCCCTGAGGCAGTCGTCCTCCCCAAACCTAAAGCACTGCCAGCATCGACGCTGCGCTTTAGGCCCCAGCAGGCAGGTTGTTGCACAATTCACTCGCCCACTCGTCACCGTCCAGTCAAACACTTGTCACCTGCCAGACACACCTGAGTTCCTCCAAAGCGTAGCTTCACACGACTGGACAGAAGGACTTGAACTGAAGGCACAACGAATGCAGCGTACAAATGTTGGAATCCGAGATGTTTAAGACGGAGGAAAGGGATCGTCAAGATGCGGGAATGTTGAGATCATGCTTCGGCTCTGTCTTACTAACGACACAGTTTGCACTATGGCACACCAATAGAGAGAATTGGTTGCTACAAAAAAGGTTGTAAAAACTGATTTTGATATGTTTTGCGAATTTGTATTGTATACATACGCCATTATTTCCACTAGGAGTTGTTTTTTCTGAATCACTTTTGGTAAATGTATGAAACCGCATCTTGGCAAAAATAAATGTAATACGGCGACTCTGTAAACTTTGTTGTAACAAATAAAAGTTTCTAGCTTGTTCGCGACCGTCTGTTTGTGGTCTTTGAGCCGCGGGTTTGTTGGGTCTTTTCAGTCTGCACCACGAAGGATGCAAATCAAGTCCCAGAAATTCTCGCAGCGTTAAAAATAAGTAAATAAATAAATCATGCGTGTAGAATAACCTGAAAGTGTGGTCACAATAGCAGTATTTCTAATTTTGATTTAAATAAACCACAACGACAAATGACTCGCCACACACAAATCTGACGTTTCTTGCTTTCAGGTAAAGTGTCGACACTTGAGCCCTCGCGGTACATTTCGTAATTGTCACTGCAACCACGTACCGCAGTTTAATTCTGAGTGGCTTCTTAGTCACATGACAGTCACATGACCATGTGCCTGTTTTTCTTGCTGTTGTGACTTTGCCACACTTGGCTTTTTTTCTTTTTTTTTCCTCCAGGGAGGGAATGTTGAAAGTATTGCAGTCTAATGAGAGGATGTGAACTCTGGTGCGCTCTGACAGCGTGACCCGTTGGACCGACGGCCTCACTGAGGACTTTACTTCCGCCCAGTAGAGGGCGAGTTGACACTTGCCCCTGAGAGCCACTTCCTTTCCTGCTGCGAGCTGGAAAGCAGCCACAGAGAGCAGAGTCCAGGTAGTGGTAGTGGGAAGCAGGAGCGAAGGAAACATTTCAGCTGAACTATCTGCAGATTTAACAGGAGAGGAAACCACGTTCTTAATCTGTGATTCTCATCCTACACTGATTCTATCTGCAGGGATCCAGACTTGGACTTTACTGGTCACCACGCTCCACCAGTCCACGGTCACTCACTTCTCCGTCTGTTCTACCAGAAATGTCGCCTGGTTCTTTGGGACACATTTGTCAGACTCTATTCTTCTTGACTTTCATCCATCATGTCTTGCTCCATTTCTCCATCTTTTAGCTCTCTGGCCTCCTTGGGGGTTGTTGTTTGTGAGACACGCTTCCAATGGTGACCAAAACCTAAAGTGGTTTGGCGTACCGGCTCAGGGTATGTCCTCAGTCGTCTATGTACACCTGTACGTCCGTACAAAAAGTGCTGTCTCAGCGCCAGATGTAAAACGGTCCAACGATGGAGTTGGCTGTGAGGAGATGGACCAAAAAAAAAACCCTGCAATAATAAATGATGATGCATTGCATTAATGGTTTACGCTGCAGTGAGCAGGATGTTTTGACCGTGCGTCGCTGGATCTGCGTGGAGCGCTACCCAGGAGGACGGTGTCCGCCAGCGACATTCCACCTCTGACAGGTGAGGAAGTGAGAGTAGTAATGGGAAGCAGAGGAATGTTGAGGGGTGCAGGAGATGTCCAGGGCAGCTGGAGACCCCGTTATGGGAGAGCAGTCCGGCTTGATAGAATGGAAACGGACGCAACCTGTGTTCCTCGTCAAGTCCAAGTTAATGAGTGATACGCATTTCGACCTGGGTCGTGTTAGCACGATTAGCCGTCGGGCGCGTTGCTTCACACACAGTGAGGCGTCGATACAAAAGTCAAGAATCAAGAGTCCCGAGTGGGAAAGATTCAGAAGTGACTCTTCTTTTTAAAGTCCCAAGTTCACAAACTATCTACAGCGAATATCAACCCCAATGCACTTCAGCTTGTACAAACACTGACTCGGAAAAAAAGGCATTGTGTCTTTTCGACTCTCTGTTTCATAACCACATTCACCGAAATTTAGACAAATCATCCGCCGGTTTAATCCATCACAGGAAGGAGAAGGGACATGATGAGCTGCAACTCTTTTCCACTCTGCGTTTCAGATATCCTGCAGCACATCTGGATAGAAAATGGGGGATGCCCTGTGCTGCGGGGGGAGTGTCGGGGGTGGGATGTCTTCATGCACCCAAAAAACATCTGGAGCTGATAACAGATGTGTGAAATGGAGCATCTGGAGAAGTGTTTGCGCTGACAGATTGCTGGCAGAGGTCTTCCCTCACGGCAGCGTGACTCCACCGCGACGATGGATCGAGTTGTCGTTTTACGAAAAGAAGCCGGACAAGGAAGCGGTTTGACGGGATTGGACGACATCAAACAACGGCAAAGCCACTGCAGACGAGGGGGAAACTGCCCGCAAGATATTTTGATACTCAGGACTTTGTAGCTTAACAGCCAAATACCCAACGAAGGACATTTGAGGACGGACTAACACTGGCAAACCGACGACGTGCAGGTTTAAATACACTCACAACACACTTGCGGACGGATCATGTCACCTTCTGAGAAAACTACTTCCAAGAGGATGAGGAAGCGATGAGTTGCGATGGCACCAATCGCAAGGGTCAACGGTCACATGTATCTCCAAAGAGCCCTAGCTGAAGGACATTCATTTTGTTGACGGCACTTTCCGACATTGAGTCCTGGTAGACACATCCATCAAGCCGTCTAAAAGAAAGTCTGATGACGGAACAGACGAGTTGGTGTGATTGGAGGCAGAAAAGGAGGCTGCGGACATGCGGCAGCTTCAGTTGTGACAAGAACTAGAAGCTGCCGCTGGCGCTGAATAGCAGATGGCGTTGATGTCAGCGTATACAGTATATTTCACCTGGCTCAGGACGGATCATATACTCTTCTGAGAAACCACTTGCAAGAGCACAAAGCGACAAGTTGCAACTGCACTGATTGCAAAGGTCAACAATCATACATATCTCCAATCCACGCGCAGAAACTATGAGGAAGGTGGCTGGAAGAAGAAGAAGAAGAAGAAGAAGAAGAAGAAGAAGAAGAAGAAGAAGAAGAAGAAGAAGAAGACTTGAATGACAG
The DNA here is from genome assembly GCF_046127955.1 of Nelusetta ayraudi. NCBI lineage: Eukaryota > Metazoa > Chordata > Actinopteri > Tetraodontiformes > Monacanthidae > Nelusetta > Nelusetta ayraudi. The sequence goes on from NW_027466213.1 coordinate 360,786, forward strand.
GTTGATGAAGGGTGTTCTGCCTGCCACTGTGCCTCAACAAGACCATCAAGGCCAAGCTCGGACGATTCGTATCTTCCTCTAGGAAGACTTGATGGCACCTCTGTGGTTCGGTTTAGTCCAAGGGTGCTGACCTCTCCAGCCACTCTGACCACCACAAAGGCTAATTTCCATCCACACATTGAAGTAAAACATTGAAATCACTTCAACAACAGGCAGAGGGGCTGATCAACTCAGGCCGGACTGACAGGTTGTTTGTGGAAAAGCCTCTTGGGAGGGTGGGAAGCAATGAAATGCAATAAAATCGGCCAGACTCGGTCACGATGAGGTTTCAGCGAGCCAGCTGCTGAACGCTGCACGTCCTCACCTCCTGGCTGATTTATCCTTTGCGTCTTGCTCCGCACTTGCGATTTCGCTTAGCGATGAGTAATCACCCCTCCCACCTCCAGACTGACAGCCACCACCGGGGAGCTCCTGCGTGATTGATGGCCCTCTGACGCTACTGGAAGCTGGGAGAACGGGACACGTCCGTGTTCGACGTCCACTCCAGACGTGTTTGCGGAGAAAAATCTCGACGTCGCTGTTTGTTTGCTGGGGAGGGGTTTTGGACGTGGCCGGGACTCAGGGACGCGTTGTGTCAGCGAGGAGGGAGTGTTGACAGGGATGAAGAACAAATGTTCCTCCAAGGAGCCAGAGGGAAGGTGGATTGTGGAAGGCTCCGGTCTCCTGATGATTCGCTCGCAGTCTTAACGCAGACGGATGTAGAGTAGTGTCAGGTATGTGTCAAGGTCTGGAGAGATTCTGACCTCTCAGAAATGATGTTTATGATCGTTGTTGTTGGGTTTTTTTTTTTAGTTTATTATGAGCAATTAGTTTTACAAGGAACCGAGCTGAGGGACATTCATTTTGTAGACGGCACTTTCCAGAATTGAGTCCTGGTAGACACATCCATCAAGCCGTCTAAACAAAAGTCTGACGTTTGTTTGTTTGACCTTTCCGTCTGAACAAAACAGACGAGTTGGTTTGACTCGAGGGGGAAGAGGAGGCTGGAGGTACGTGACAGGTTAGCTGTGACGAGACCTGCAAGCTGCTGCTGCTGCTGCTGCTGCTGCTGCTGCTGCTGACTTGTCAATGTCAATGGTGTTGTCAGCGTGGATGTTTCAGTGGTGTCTGAGGCTCCTGCACAAAAACTACAAATCACTTACAAACTGGTTCCACTGGTGGAGAAGACAGGTGACTGGCCAGCATTAGATAAAATAATCCCACGGATCTTTTCCCCATCCGACGCATCCCGTCGTTCACTTGGAGGAAATCACACATGCAACGCTTTCCCACATATTGTCTGCAAAGCCACAGATTAGCTGCTGTCTGTAAACAACACACATGTAGCGTATTTCCCGTCCCGCCTGCGAACGACCCTGAATGCATCATATCCATCCACACACATTACTGGCACAAAACTCTCAGCGGGAACTGCTGACAAGTGACTTTAAAAAATCAAAAGCAGCAGACTGGATGGACGCCCCTGACCCGTGAAATTGAACGTAGCCAGGCCATAAATCCTGCAACAGTTTGGAACCCGTGGCTTTAACACCCATCACATTAGTGAGCACCTGAAGCCCATTAAAAAAGAAGCTAACTAGCTACTCTGCGCGGTCGCAGCGAGGCACCAAACTGCAATTAACAAGCAGAAAAGCGAAAAAAAAGAAAGAAAAAAGAACGAGATGCAGCAAATATTTTATTTACGGTCCCATATGGACCGCGTTATGTTTAACGGGCTCGCGGTGCCTAACTCAGTCCTGGTGTAACGCTTTTTGGGGGCTGCTGATGACGTGTTGAGGTCAGGTGACGAATGAAATAAGAACTGGGACGTTTTTCTTTATTGGATGCGTTTGTGCGCATGATTTATCATTTATTACTTACGTCGTCACTGACTCAGAGACACGCAACTCGATTTGCCAGTATAATGACAAACAATTGATGAGAGTCTGACTTCAATACAAGTAGGAACCTAGTGCAAACTAGTAAGACACATTAAGTGCACAAACTTGTATTCAACGTGTCGGTATTGCACCAACATGACAGCGAGCTGTCAGTCCAACAGACATGTTGACTGATAGCTTCATGGACTGTCCGCTCCTGCTCCTGCTCCTGCTCCTGCAATGGTCAGCGAGTGACTGAGGGTGAAGGCAGGTCTTCAGTTTATAGACAAAGTCTACAGTCCAAGAGGTGCAAGGTTCATCGTGGGCTTCTTAATTACCAGCTGGAGGCGCAACGCGACAAAAACATGTTTTTGTCGGCCCTGATGCACAGAGACGTTCCTAAAAAAGGACACGTTTTGGACTTTTCTCCATCATTCCTGAAGAGAAACAGGTGTTGCCTTTCAGCCGTCACATGGCCATGGAGCTCAGCTCTGAAATTAGAGCAGGAAAAGAGTGTTAAAATTGATTCATGTCACTTTATTTTGGATTTGATGACTCTGCTAAAGAGCTCCTTTACCTCTGGGTTGTTGCAGTGGGCTCGGGTTCCGCTGGCTGCTGATCCCGAGAAGCAGTAGCTCTGCATATCAACGCCGTAACGGGAGACGGTGCAACTATCTTGATGACGCTAGATGTGAAATGAGTCTTTGTGCCTGATCTGGATTTGCATATTCAACCTTTTGCGCTTTTTATCACCGTCGGGCCGCAGCGGCGCCTCCGCCTGGACGCAGGGGAAAATGTCAAGAGCAGTCAAACAGGTGGTTTTATAAAGGCAGCTGGCGAGGCGAACCGCCGCTGACCTTTTAAACAGTGCGGTCACATGGCCAAGAGACGGTCATCAGTTAATCCTCCCCAATTACTGTGATATGCCCCCCGAGTGCCGCCGGCAGCGTGCGCAGCTTTTCTGCCGCCGCAAGCGTTTCTGCAGCTCGAGGGGCAACCGACAGCCAGCGGGGCCGGCCGAGGGCCCGGCAGCGGAGCGCAGAGCCTCGGAGCCCGGCGTTCACTTCCCAAAGGCCCTGTGCAGAGTGCTGGCCCTGCCTGCAGCAATGCTCAGGCCATCTGTGGGCTCCCTCAGCAAGGGGCCTCGTAAAAGGAGCCGAGCTGAGGTTTGACCTTTCGCAGTCCTAACTATAATATTATCATAAGACGAACGCTCGGGTTGCACTCGTCCCTACGGTGGGATTCAGTGTCCGTATGACGAGGCTGGTGAGTGGGAGGACCGGGCCGGGTTGCACCCCACCCCCACCCCCAACCCCCACCCCCAACACTGCTTCCTGCTGCACCCTGGCCAGCTCTCACTCCTCCTGGAAGGATTTGTTTTTTGTTTTTTTCTCCTCCATTTAAAGACAGTGATGGTGAAAATTCCTTCAATTTGCCAGCTCTTTTATTTATTTATTTATTTATTTTTTATCAGTAATGCAAATATTGAACAAGTTTTGTCCTACAAGTATTTAGGCATCAATGTGGACGCTGCTCTCTCATGGAGTGCTCGCATTGATTCTGTTTGTGGTAAAATACAACAACGTATTTTTTCCTTGGGAGATTTGCTGAGGTCTTTTGGCACAAGCAAGTCATTTTGATTTTGCTTTTTCAATCCATCGTACTTAGTGCTGTGCAGTATGGGGTTAGTGTTTGGTATAGTTGTCTCTTAGTGCAACATTAGGCTCAACTGGTGTTTCTGATAAGTATCTGCTCCAAGATTGTAGCCAATCTTTAAAGCTGCATACACTAAAAGAAGATTTGCCAGCTCCTGTCCTGCCTCCCTTCTTGCAGGGCTCCGCGCAGGCTACACACAGGCTACACGCAGGGCTACACACAGTCTACACGCAGGCTACACGCAGGCTACACGCAAGTTACACGCAGGCTACACGCAGGGCTACACTCAGGGCTCCACGCAGGCTCCACGCAGGGCTACACACAGTCTACACGCAGGCTACACGCAGGCTACACGCAGGCTACACGCAGGCTACACACAGGGCTACACGCAGGCTACACTCAGGGCTCCACACAGGGCTACACTCAGGGCTACACTCAGGGCTACACTCAGGGCTCCACGCAGGGCTACACTCAGGGCTCCACGCAGGCTACACACAGTCTACACGCAGGCTACACACAGGCTACACACAGTCTACACGCAGGCTACACACAGTCTACACGCAGGCTACACGCAGGCTACACACAGTCTACACGCAGGCTACACGCAGGCTACACGCAAGTTACACGCAGGCTACACGCAGGGCTACACTCAGGGCTCCACGCAGGCTCCACGCAGGGCTACACACAGTCTACACGCAGGCTACACGCAGGGCTACACTCAGGGCTACGCGCAGGCTACGCGCAGGGCTACGCGCAGGGCTACGCGCAGGGCTACGCGCAGTCTACACGCAAGCTACACGCAGGCTACACGCAGGGCTACACTCAGGGCTCCGCGCAGGCTACGCGCAGGCTACGCGCAGGCTACACGCAGGGCTACACGCAGACGACACGCAGGGCTACACGCAGGGCTACACGCAGGCTACACTCAGGGATACACGCAGGGATACACGCAGGGCTCCACGCAGGGCTCCACGCAGGCTCCACGCAGGCTCCACGCAGGGCTCCACGCAGGCTCCACGCAGGGCTCCACGCAGGCTCCACGCAGGCTCCACGCAGGGCTCCACGCAGGCTCCACGCAGGCTCCACGCAGGCTACACGCAGGGATACACGCAGGCTACACGCAGGCTACACGTAGGGCTCCACGCAGGGCTCCACGCAGGGCTGCGAGGTCTGGCCACGTCAATGATTTGCAAAACTTTGTGGTTAAAATTACAGTGCAAATCTCTGCGGCATGTTTTGCGGCGGGGATAATACGCAACGATGTGTCGATATGCAAGGCCGAGGCAGCTGCCGCTAATTGAGGCTGGAAGAATTACGGCTGGTAGCTGGCATAGCGCACGTCTCACTGGCTGGCAGCGAGCGCCATTCCGACAGAGCCACAATGAGGCTCGGGGGCCGAGCAGGCATTCCGGGGGAGGAGCGGGGAGGTGTGATTTTATTTGGACAGAAACCAAACCAGGAGTTGCTGTTAGAAATGTGTTTACAAGAAGATTGACACGATGATGATACAGAAAAACTTCTGGATGTCTTATTGCCCTCGTCTCACAGCTCCAGCGACCTCCTGCTCCTCCTGCTCCTCCTGCTCCTCCTCAGCGGAGCTCCTCCCTCCTGCTCCTCCTCAGCAGAGCTTCGGCCTCCTGCTGGGAGTCGGGAACGTCGGCCAGGTGCTGGAAGAACGGCCGGCCGTGGATGCAGGTGCGGCCGCTCTCGCCCAGCTGCTCCTCCATCCGCCGCAGCGTCTCCTCCACCTCCTCGCGGGATAAGTTGGACGGCAGTTGACGAGCCAGACGCACGGCTTCACCCTGCCAGAGGAGAGGGAGGAGAAGAGGAGGAAGCAGAAGAAGAGGAAGAAGATTTTTTTTTATTTTTACAACCACATATTATTTACAAATACAAACACGATGATTATGCATATTTTTTTTTTTTACAAAGACACAAGCCAAGAAGAAACATTCAATATTTAAGCTTCTCAGAAAAAAAGAATTCATTGTTTAAAATCGCACCTGAGATGTTTTATGTGGCACCAGATTGCTGAGAAGCTCTCAAGATCTTTTGTCATTTTAAAAATTCAAACTGGATTCTGCAGTGAAGGTTGCAGCACCACACCATTATTGCATCTGTACTTAAAAAAAACCCTTCCATTTTAATTCTCCATGAAATGTATAAGAAGAAGAAGAAGAAGAAGAAGAAGAAGAAGAAGAAGAAGAAGAAGAAACTATTCCGAAACGCGACCTCCAAAGTTTTCCCGTCTTCCTCACCTGCAGGTAGTTGGTGACTTTGAGCGGACGGCACTCCCGCACGGCTGCGGCCTTGTGGCAGAGCACCGCCTTCAGGATCTCCCGCAGGTCCTCCAGCCCCAGGAAGGGAACGCCGTCGGCCATCGCCGTCACCTCCAAGCGTCTCTGGGCCGGCGTGAGGCCTGAACGCAGAAAGGAGGAGTGATATTCTCCAGACGCTGCTACTATCTCCAGGAAAAGAATAATAAATAAATAGTGCAGCTGCCCCTCCCCCCGCCCCCCTCCTCTTTACGACCGGACTCTTGACCAAGACAAACCAGCAACAGGGCCAAATGGAGTGTTAAATGACTAGTAGGAGCCCCAGCAGACTGGAAGCACGTTTTTTCTTCCCCCTGCAGGGTGGAAGAATGATCGCTCTCTCATTCAGGAGGAAACGCTGCAAATCATGCACAACTCAGAATTGTGATGCACGACCTGAAGGAGGCTCAGTGGAGCTGAAAGCACCGGGGACGCTGAGATGGTTGCGATGGTTGTGATTGAGAAGTTTCTGCTGCTGCTGTGGAACCCGGTCAGGCAGCAGAGCTGAACCCTTTTTGTCACTAAACATCACTGAAAGCGATATTTATGTAAGATGAGAGAATTTTGGAAAACAATTTTCAGCGAAATGTCCACAAAACAAACAAAAATGCAAATGAGAATTGTAATAATTCTGAACTCGGGTTTCAAAGATCTGCATTTCAGGATTCAGACTTGACTGAAGCAGAAAAAGGAACGCTGAGTCAGCACCACACAAAAACTGAGAACCTGGAATTTCCTGATTGCGAGTCTCTAACATTGAGCCGGAGACTTCCCGCAGATTTCCCTGAGAATTCTGGGCAGAAATATGGAATTGTGAGATGGTGTGAATCTGAATTCAAATTCAAAGATTCTAGAAATAATAAAAAAAAAAAAAGGACGATGGAGTTGAACGATGACCTGCTGCCGTGGACCCCGACTGTCAACTGTCCTCACTCTCAGGTCCGGATCGTTCCACCGAGCCGCCTGCTCTCCACGCCATCGCTCCCATGCCGCTAGCACACTGTGGCTGGCACCGCCTAATGAAACATTTCTGGAATTTCTTAGAGGGCAACCATTCTCCTCACCTGCACACTGGGGTGCGGAGCCGCTGTGAAGCCACTCTGTCAGGCAGAGAGCCAATGTCAACTCAGGTGAACCGCTTTCGGCAACAGAAACAAGCAGCCGCCGATCAGCTGATGCACAAGTCGGAGTCGATGAGGAGGAGTTTAACAGGAAGTGCCCTCAGATGCTTGTTGTTGTTGTTGTTTTTTTAAAAAAAATGTTTTTGTGACACGGCCGCCGCTCAGAGTGAAGCCGCTTCTCTCCCAGATTCCGCCTCAGTGTGGGGAAGCGCCAGGCCGAAGGTCTGGGAATAGTTTGTCTCTCATCTCTGCAGCTAATCTCAAAGAGAGGAACAACAGAACAAGAACAGAAAATAATTGCCGCTAATCCAGTTACTCGGGACTTTATGTTTGACATTTCTCGGCAACCGCTGAACTGTGACATTAATGACGGCCAACGGCCGCGGTGCTTTTGTTCAATGAAACGAGACAATCCGTGAGACCTTTTACGCAGCGTGAGTCAAAATACAGCGGGCGGAGTCGTGAGCCACCGGTGTTTTCTGACGCGCTGCGCTGCTCAGCTGGTTTGCAACATTTTCCTCCCCGGACCGGGACGCTTGTGTCCAACCCGTGAGTGCAGTCATTCCGTCGTTCAAATCATTTCCCACAAATAACACACACACACGCACGCACACACACACACGCACACGCACACGCACACGCACACACGCACACGCACACGCACACGCACACGCACACGCACACACGCACACACACGCACACACACACACAAACTTACTCTTAAATTGTTGCCAAATACTGAACCAAGACCTCTGTTTGCATGATGTGCACCAGCAATCTGTTGCAAGTTAATGCTGCAAGAAGATGGATGGATGGATGGATGGACGGAGGGATGGATGGATGGATGGATGGACGGAGGGATGGATGGATGGATGGATGGATTGATGGATGGATGGATGGATGGATGTTAACAGCTGCCTAAAATCTGGACCTGCCAATCTGTTACACATTTTCGGCAACCTGGAAGTTGAAGCGAGGGCCGTGCGGTTGGCTGCAGTCTTCAACCGATCCACTAGAGGCTGCTGCATCCTGCATCTTAGACCTTTAACTTTCTTTGTCTTTTACATTCTCTAACATCTTCTCACAAATTGTGATTATTGACCGAGGCTATTTTTTTTTTTTTTTGTAAAGAAAACTGCTTTTTGCAGGTGCTGCTGAGACCCCTGAACACCACAGCAGCAGCAGCAGCAGCAGCAGCAGCAGCAGCAGCAGCAGCAGCATTGAGGACTTTTTCTTCTTCACCTGGACAGAGTCGGATGTGGAAGCCGTTGGCCACCAGCCTGGCATCGCAGAAGAAAACCTCTCCGTTCAGCTCGGGGCTCTTCTTCTCCATGTTGCACAAGGCTTCCGTGTACTCGGCTCCCCCGAGGTTTCTACGGGAAAATAAGAGACAATAAAACGTGAAAACAAACAAAAAGAATTATTGAGGACAAAAAAAAAACAAGCGGATAGAAAAAGCATGACTGGTCGGCTGGGACGCCACTGATACGTTACCCATCTGTGAGCAGTATGGGGTCGTGCAGCCTCACTGCTGGGAGTATATTATTCTCTACAAGTCTCTTAAACAGCAAGGCCTCTTCCACTCGGAACGGGTTTAACAACGTGAGGCTGCGGCCACATAAAATGAGCCAGGCGCTCTGAGAGGCCAGCCGCTTTACAAGGCGGAGGCCCTGCCGCTCCGCTCCACCGCCGCCGCTCTGGGATGAAAGACGCTGAAGTCGCAGCCGGAGGGACGCCACGCTGCAGGGGAGGGTCAGGGAGGGCCGGGGCGCCGCCGTCCTGCTCTTCTTCTGTGGTTCCGTGCTGAAGAGCTCGTCCAGCAGCCTCTGATTGGACGGCGGCGGGGCCTTGCGCTTCAGGCCGCGGCCGGCGTCGCCGTGGCCCTCGGCGCCGGCTGAGCGGCTCCTCTGCTCGTGGTGTTCCAGCTGTTTCTGGGCCTTCTCCTCGTACCTGCAGAGCAAATGTAGATTTCTTGACAACCACACTTTACTTTTAACTGTAGGTTTAGAGAGCATCGGAAACAATCGCATCCATTATTTCATTGAGAGCAAGATATTGCTTCTTCAGTTTAATCAAATTCTGTTTTGACATGGGTTTAAGACACTACTTCCATTTAGAGAGCATTGTTTCCGATACTCTCTAAACTCGAGAAAAATAGGGCGGAAAAAACAGAAAAAAATCACACTGAAAAACAGAGATTTTTTTTATTTGCCAAGTGAATGCAATACGCTTCCGTATAAAACAACTGGAATTTGTGCACATTTTCACAAAGGCAAACATATTTATCTAAAAGTAAAGGAATAAATAATGAAGAGGTAAATAATGAACAAAAACAATCAAACAAAAGGCCAGGAGAAGAAGAAGAAGAAGAAGAAGAAGAAGAAGAAGAAGAAGAAGGAGAAGAAGAAGAAGAAGAAGAAGAAGAAGAAGAAGGAATGTGCTCGGTGGTCACGTTGCCATCTGTGCTTGTTTACTCGCAATGTATTCTAAAAATAAGAATTTGGACCCCCCCCCCCTCCTCGGGGCCGTTAAATGCAGAGAACATGCGTAGAATCTGATCCGTCCCCTGCTGCTTCCCTCAGCAAAAGCAGCTAATTGCCAAGTCATGTTGCCATCCATCTTCATTTGCGCACACCTCAGCACCCCATTACTCAGACAACCTGCTCCGTGAACCTGGTGCGCTGCACTCGCTTCCTAGAAGCGCCGTGCCACTTAGCGGCAGCGGCGGCGGTGGCGGCGGCGGGGGGCGGAGCCAAGTCCCCTTCCGTGTCCTGGCCGGCCCGGCCGGATTCTAAACAGATGTCTTTTTCCATACGCGCTCCTCCATAACTTATACAAGGGCTCGCGCGCAGCTGATACGCATTTTCCAGCGGCGCTATTAGCCAAATGGGAATGCAGTCAGAGAACATGAGCGAGGTTTAACGGCCCTGAAGCCACCGCTTGGCACAGCGAGCCGTGGGACTGCCAGTCTCACCAGCTGGGCCTCCATGACTCCAGTAAAAGCCAGATTTGTGAAATTTCGACAAAGTACAACTGCGATTTGCAGGTGTTTCCATCGAATGGTGTGAAGCCCAAATCTTTTTTTAATTCTAGTCAAATGTCATCCCGTGAGATTTTATGTTTGTTTGCTGTCTAGAATAGTTGTTCTATTTTTTTTCTTTGATGAAATATTCCGTCTCCTTCTCCGTCCAATCGTAACGCGCCATTCTCACTTGAAGTGAACTGGTCACGTGACCCCGTACTTTTGCGATACGTGTGGAAAAACCACCTCATGACAGCGTCAAGAGCTTTCAGCATTATTTTGAGAGCTTTTTATCTACATGTGATGTTTTGGCGGCAGCATGTGACAGTTAATAACATTTTCTTTCTTTCTTTGTTCTTTTCTTACCGAGGGAGCCCTCATGGCTGCGTCCTTCCTCCTTCTTTCTTTAGCTAGAGTGCTCAAGTGAACATTTGATGACTGCAGGATAAATTAAAGTTTGCGGATGATTTGGTTAAAACTAAATGAGCAGCAGCCGCAGCAGAAGCCCTGTGTTGAATACAGTGCTACAGTGACTCCAGTTTGCCGTAACGACTTCACAATATTTCCGCCACCTGTTGCACTGCGGCTGAAGCCATCAGACCAAACCCCCATCAGCCTGGGGTCAACTGGAAATTAGGAACACAGCTTAAAATCCACTAAAATTTCCAGACAGGGCTTTTTAAATGTGGATGGCAGGTGACAAACTGCACCTCCTGCACCTCCTCCATCTCCTCCATCTCCCCCCCCCCCTCCGATTCCACCCCCACCCCCACCCCCACCGCCGCGCGGCGCTCTGCAAATAACAAGAAATGGAAAGAACTGCTCGCAGGGACGAGTGAAGGTCTGGAAAACTCACTTCTTGCGCTCTTCCTCGTTCAGATTTTTCCACCGGTGGTGCAGGCCGTGGCTGACCTCCTGCAGGCTGGCGGCTGGTTTCTCCCGCAGGACGTCGCTGCGGGCCTCCCGCTCAAACAGGGCGGCCGGGGACAGCGGCGCCCTCACCGCCCGGCTGCCGATCAGGTCGTAGGCCGTCAGCGCCGCCCGCTTCTCCGTGATGGCGTTGAGTGGCGTCCTCTTGCCCGGGCTGCCCTGACCCCGCCCCGCCTCCTCCTCCCCCTCCACCCGGGCCCTGGGGGGCTGGTAGACCCTGACGGGCTGCAACGGCTCTTTGGTGGCCGGGTCGACGAGGGCCGTGCCTCTGCTCCAGTCCTCGGCGGAGATCTTGCCGACCTCCGGGCCGGCCGGGGTCTCGCCGGCTGAGCTCCTCTCCGCCGTCTGCTCCTCCAGGAGAGAGAAGTCAGAGTCCAGCCCGGCCGGGAGCTGGTCCACCATCCAGTCGTCTGCCACGGAGGACGAGGAGGTGCTGCTGAAGGAGGTCTGGGCAGCAGGGTCTGCCGGGTCGCTGCGTTCAGGTGTGTTTTTCTTCGGGTGGTTCAGACTCGGTTCAGCGTCCTGACGAGGAGCGACTGCCTGCTGGGAGCCTGGTGGGGTTGGCGAGGCAGCCAGGGGCGGCGGCGAGGCAGCCAGGGGCGGTGGCGAGGCAGCCAGGGGCGGCGGCGGTGGCGGCGGCTCATCACACGGCCGATATCCATACAGAGAAACCAGCAGCGCCTCCACTGCAGTCAGCACAGCCTCCTGGATTTACCACAACAACATGAGAGCATCTTTTTACACGTGGAAGAAAAGAGTTGGAAAACAAGATGCATTAAGTAGACCAGCATTAAATGAATGAATTAATACTGTTAATTAATGTTGATGATGAACTGGCCACTTGTCCAGGGTGTCACCCTGCCTTCACCCTATGACAGCTGGCAGAGGCTCCAGTAGACCCCGGAAACTCTGAGTGCAGGAAGAAGCAGGTAAAGAAAATGGATGGATGGGTGAATGGATGGATGGATGGATGGATGGATGGATGGATGGATGGATGGATGGATGGGTGAATGGAGGGATGGGTGAATGGAGGGATGGGTGGATGGATGGATGGATGGATGGATGGATGGGTGAATGGATGGATGGATGGATGGATGGGTGAATGGAGGGATGGATGGATGGATGGATGGATGGGTGAATGGAGGGATGGGTGGATGGATGGATGGATGGATGGATGGATGGATGGGTGGATGGATGGATGGGTGGATGGATGGATGGGTGAATGGAGGGATGGGTGAATGGATGGATGGATGGGTGCATGGATGGGTGAATGGATGGGTGAATGGATGGATGGATGGGTGAATGGATGGATGGGTGAATGGGTGGATGGATGGATGGATGGATGGATGGAGGGATGGATGGATGGATGGGTGAATGGATGGATGGGTGAATGGGTGGATGGATGGTGGATGGATGGATGTTCCTAGCTGTCTAAGATCTGGACCTGCCAATGCGTTTTGCATTGTAGGCAACCTGGAAAGTGTTCGGGTGGAAGGCAGAATGCAGCAGCTGACCTTCTCATGAAGAAGAACCTGCGTCTTGTCTGGTGTCAGATTGACGTCGACGGAGGAGGGCAGCACCGTCACTTTGAGCATGACGGTGGGATGGCGGTTCCGCGCCGCGTCGTCCGGATACTGAGCGCAGTAGTGCTGCCGCAACAACTGACATGTGAAAAATAGAAACACATTAGTGACCTATCAGAGACGACGCAACAACATGTTTGCAGTTTCCTTACAGCAACGTCCCAGGACCAGCTAAGAGGCGCAGTTACAGATTACAGGCAGTTTTTTTTTTTCTATTTTCAGGCGCTCCAATACCTTGGTGATCTCTTTGTGGTGGACGGGCCTGTTGTTGATGTACAGGAAGGTTTTGTCGGGACTGGATGAGCTCGTGGAGACGTAATCTGCGCCAGGTTTGGGAAGAAATCCCTCCAAGATGATCTGGACGAAACAAATCAGATTAGATTAGATCAGATTAGATTAAAACATCTTTGAAAATATTGCCGTGGTTCTTGTAATAGTACGAATAGCAGTGAAGGAGCTCCCCGCTTGGAACAATTTAGTGTTTAAATGAAAACTAATTTCCACAATGACAGTCAGAACAACGGTGAAAAGGAGTCGGTGTTGTGCGTGTCCACGCAGCAGAGCTGCTTTTTACGCACTACCCTGTAAAAACTTGCATCACACGCGCTGACCTTTGACCTCCAGCCATCACGTCACAGGCGACACAGGAACAATGGAGCCTAAAAAAATCCTGCTCTCTCGATGTGAGCTTGTAAGAAACGATGGAATGCTATTAATGTGCGACAGATTGCAGGAGGAGTAGCTTCACCTCCACCCACCCGCCACCCACCCACCCCCCACCTCCACCAACCCCACCCCCCCCGCACGGCCTCAGGCTCATTATTAGCTGCAGCGCAGGCAAATGATGTTGAGAAATGAAACGGCGCTTCCAGGTCGGGGCACATATGCTTCTCTCTATTTCTGCTCATTAGGGTCACTTTATGGGAGCAGCAGCGGCACCTCTGGCCCCCCGGAGGGCCGCAGCTATTTGTAGCCGCGGTGCCAGAAAAGCCCAGCATCACATTTTGTTCCGCAGGGCTCGACGCGAGGCTCGCGGCGGCGCTGCTTCTCCCCGAATGAGACCCCGAGCCCCGAGGCTTTGTTCCGAAGGGGGAGAAGCAAGCGAAAAACACACGCGCACAAAAAAAACGTCACCTTTTCATTGCTACGGGAGGCGGAGGGTGTGTGGGGAAGGAGGGGGGGGTCAGAGGGAAAAGGTGAAAGGTCGATCTCGTAAGTGGGCAGCGGCAAAATAACAACAACAAAGGAGGAGAGTGAGCGAGGAGCCGGGGTGGAAAGTGCTGCTCCATATCTGTCGGGCCGGATTAGGCCGGCGGGCTGCGAGCACGACGCCCACCGTGACCGAGCAGAGCAGGCGGCACTCGGCGCTAAGTCGCTTACGATGGGCACAACACGCAGCTCAGCTAAGCGAAAACAACGGCTCCTCATCAGGGAGGAACTCGAGGGGGAAAAGGGCAAGGGAATAAATAGTTGGCCCGCCACCAGCTGACCACATGTGCTGGCTCCCGACCAGCCGCTGGCCCGCCACGCCATGAGCTCACGGTCCGATACGACCAGCACGCTGCTCTCGGCGCCGTTTGTTTTCCAGCGTCCGTCCCTCAGGTGTCCGTCGAGGTTGAGAAAAAAAACGAAAAGCACGGAGCAGCGTCGCATAATCAGTTAAAACATTCTGGAGCTCTGTGGAAAACAACACAACACACCTCCTGTTACAGTGATATGACATCACAAAGGGGGGCAATTTCCAGAGCTGGATGCAGAAAGAGCACTTTTTTTTTAAGCTCTTTCTGAGAAGAGAAGCCGAGGACGAAAAACAGACAAATAAACTTTTCCTCCTCATTTCTGGTGAGTTCACTGACAGGCCAGTGGCCCACATGGTGAACCAGTTCCAGTCACTTCAGGGTGTCGCTGGGCTCTGCAGGTGAATCGGCTGAAACAGCACACACACGGTGGCGAATAACTGGTCAAGTAGTTTATCGCTGTAATTCAAGCAGGACTGCAATCTAAAATGCAAGTCTGCAAAATTTGGATTGTTAAAGGTACAGTGTGTCATATTCGGAGATTTTGAGAAGAAACAGCGATATCAAGTGGTGACAATTGAGATTGCAGCTCTCTTACACTCCCCCCGCCCCCTCCCTCTCCCAAGCTTGACAGTGAACTACGATGGCCTGCGCACACAAATCTGGACACCTCGTCCACCTTCTTCTTCGTTGGTTAAGTTGATTAATTCGATTAATTTGGTTAAGTTGGTTAAATTGATTAATTGAGGACGTGAGCGTTGACCTTCCTTAGAAATATGGTGGTGCAAGATGGCAGCTAACTGTTCTATGTTTCTTCTTATATATAATTAAGAACTGTTGTACGGGCAGGAAAACCAAATGACCTTTTATTGTACTGCAAGTATACACTTTTATTCATGTATTTACGGGCAGTATATTAAGCTTTTACCAATACAAAAATCGTACATCCAAATTACACACTGGACCATTAAAACTGCACCGCGGCCGCTGAAAAGTCCCGACCGAGCGGGACGGCTCGGCTTTATCCTGCGCTCACCTCTGGTTGCCCCTGGCGATGGTGGCAGGGCAGCAGGCTGCCGACGGCGCCGGACCCCAGCGCCGCAACCAGGGCACTTCTGTGATCAGCCACGCTGGCCTTCTGCCAGAGCACCACCTGCAACGACACCACACCACAGCACAGCACAGCACACGGCACGGCTCAGCTTCCCGCAGAGGCACATCGGGCGCATCACGCTGCATAAACACCTGTCAAGATAGTAACTGGGCCGTGGCAACACATTGCAGCTCCTGCATTCTGTTTCAGTGCAGAGACTCCAGATGGCTCCTTCGCTGCGGCACAGAGGTTTAATGCTGACGCACGAATGATGAGGAATTGTCTTTATTAACGCAAATAGGGGGATCAGAGATTCGTGCTTTCATTTTTCTCATTTTCCTCACTTTATTGCTGGCTCATCGGTACATTAGCGTTTCCTTGATCTGTATACATTTTGCTCAGAGGGCCTTAAAGCTCCTGCTAGTAGCCAGTGGAGGCGATGAGGCGTCTGTCAGGTTGTGGGGAAATTGGAAAATGTTCTGGCTGCAGAGGGGAAACCAGAGGATGAGCAGCTGAAGGGAGCGTCTGGCCCCACTGCTGCAGGAGCAGGAGCCCACCACAGAGGGCGCCACACAACACAAAGATGTGCTAGAGAGTGGGGCCAAGCTGAATATAAATCAAATCATTGTAGGTGATATATACTGTATGTGTATAGATATATAGTGTCTGAAAAGACATATGATAGATAGATAGATAGATAGATAGATAGCTTGAGTAAAGATAGATAGATTGATAGATAGATAGAAAGAGTAAAGATTGATAGATCGATAGATAGAGTAAAGATAGATAGATAGATAGCTAGATAGATAGAAAGAGTAAAGATAAATAGATAGAAAGAGTAAAGATAGATAGATAGATAGATAGATAGATAGATAGATAGATAGATAGAATGACTTTCTGACAGAAGCAGAAACGTTCCTAAAATTATTTGTGGCATTTTGAGATGACGCTGGCAGAAAATATGTCAACACCCGCTTGCGGTCTTGTAGTTTGTGTGTCCGAGCGGCAGAGGATATCTGTCAGGTGTTGATTTCCAGAAAGCATGCGCTCGCTTGCCCCGCCGTGTCTCAGCTATTAAATACGCTATGTGGCGCATGCGGAGGGATCAGCCACGCGCACAGTCCCCGAAGAAGCTGTGAAACACGACACAGGCCTGAATAGCAGCGTCGAGGTAAAGGATACGGCAGGCCGGGGAGCTGAAAATGCCTCCGTTAGATAAACGGCGCTACACCTCTGTGTGCGAGCCGGGCCAGAAACTCCGGCAGGTTCAGACGACGGCGGCCGTTTGTTCAGAAAAGGACTCTCTCGTCACGAGATTTGTCACCGTATTTATAATACGGTGACAGATATAGCATGATTACAGCTGATTAATCTATTGTCACACAATGCATGCAGACAGCTTGGCTGGCCTTGGGGTGGGAGATGCACGAGAACATTGTGGCAAAAGTACAGAATTCCTTTGGTCACGTTTTTCTATATTCACCTTCCAACACCAGGCTGGAAGCCACCAGTTACTATTTAATGTGTTACAAAGAAGCACATTTGTTTCTATTATCCATTCATTATAATATCATAATGTACTAATATTATCTAAACTGAAAAATTATGGCGTATAAAGGGGGGAGCGTTTGTAAGGATCAGCAGTCATTTAGAGACTGATGAGGACATCTAGTGGTTGCCAGAAGTAGCGCATCTCACAGTGAACGATTGCCATGTAAATCCTCACGTGGATTAAAAAAAAAAAAGAAGCTTTCTTTACTTACACTTAAAAAATAGAGGCTACTCTAAGATTTTATCCATACTATTGCTGCTCTTATATTATTTTTGTGTATGAGGTAAAATGGAAGATGCACTGACTCTGTTGTGAACCAGTGTGAGTCTCAGGTCGGGTTTGATGATGCCGTATGTCGTCAGCAGGTCCTGCACTTTCTTCAGCTCTTCTTTGCATTTCCTGTTAGAAGAGTAATACTGACGGCGCACCGGCAGGTTCTTGAAAAGCTTCAGGGCGCTGACGGTCGTGCCTGTCGGAGACAAAAAGATGGAGTTGTGCAACGGCTCGTGCAGCCGCACTCCTGCATCTTTCTGAGAAGTGACTGGGCAACGGAGGCCTCACCTCGGCCCAGGTGAGACGGCTTCTGAGAGACAATCTGTCCCGTGCAGCTGAGCGAATACTGAGCGCTGACGTCGTCCTCCTCCGTCTTGGTGGTGACCGTCACCTGCGTCAGAGGAACAGCGAGAGACTCAATTGGAAACAGACTTGTTCCAACACAGCAGCTTGAGCGACACAGGGAGGAAACTCGGTCACGGACCTCGGCGACGGCGCAGACGGAGCCCAGGGCTTCTCCTCGGAAGCCGTACGTCTCCAGCTGCTCCAGGTCGTCGTGGCTGCTGATCTTTGAGGTGAAATGTCTCACGGCCATGACGGGAGTGTCTGCCACTTTGATTCCCTGACCGTTGTCCCGCACCTCTATGCGGTCCAGGCCGTAGTTCTCCTGAAAGGTGACAGTGAAATGATGAACGCTGCAAGTATCCGAAAGCAACACCTGGATGCACTCGACCAGCGTTTCTCAACCGGTGGGTCGCAGATCTGTTTTGATTGGGTTCGTGGCTTTGTGGGTCTCTCCTTGTTTTTTTTGTTTTTTTTTCCCCCGTAAATAAAAAAGGGATTTTAAAATATATGTATTTATAGAGAAAATGCTGGGCATTTATTTTGCAGGACACACAATTCAATTAAAGCGGGTCCAGAGACTCCACCAGCTGAGAACTACTGGACTAGACGTGGTTCCAACTTCCAACAGCCCCAGGAGGTGGGCCAGGGGTCAAAGTTCAAGTGTGAGACGACTGTACCAGTTTAACATCGATGCTGGTCGCCCCGGCATCCAGTGAATTCTCCAACAACTCTTTGACGACATTCAGGACCGAGGTGATGACCTGGGAGCTGGACAGCAGTCGCACCGTGTCAGGTGGCAGTTGCTTCATGGTTTATGGTTCCTGGGAAAGGGGAGGGGGGGGGGGGGATCATTCTGAAGATTGATTTATTTTTCACTCATTAAAAGTCAAACACTTGCTGGCCAGAAGGTCTTGAACATGGTGTATTGCTGCTGCTGCGGCTGCTGCTTCTTGTGTCCGACAGTTTTAAAGCAAACACCTTTAAACAGTCTATAGCTTTTGAAATGTTGGGGCAAGATGCAACATTTATAGCAGACATTTATGGTTCTAGTAAATAATGGGATTTCAGTTTCAGTCCACATTTAGGAAGATAGCGCCACGATTGTGTTATTACGCAGGATTCATGTGTTGCAGGATTTGTCCGCCGCTACAAACGGAGCCAGATGAAAGTCTGCGGGACTGAATAAACCACCTTCAAACACGACAGCTGATTACTGTGCCGCAGGTGAGCTGAGATTCGTTTTATATTGCATACTGGCTTTATTTCTACTTCAAACTGTCGTAGCGCACAAGATACTTTGCTATTAACACAGACTAAGAGAAAATAAGTCATAATACTCACATTTAGGTTTTAGTGATAAATTAGAATGTCAAAATAGGAACAGTCTCGAGCGCTTTTGACAGAGGAATCTTCCATCAACAACACGCACGAGCCACACGGAAAAGGCCATTTCCCGCCCCCCCTCTGGATAGACGCTGATTGGCTGAAATACACGAAGGGGCGGGTCCAAAAGTTATTTTAACCCTCATAGCTGCTTGTCAGGCGCTGTTTCAGTCTCCAGCGGCACCCTGCTCTCGCTTGTGCGGCCACGCCGAACCAACGTAGAACCGCGGTATCGATGAAAGCGCGTTGAAGCGACTGTGTGGAATATCTGCTCCCAGCTGCGAGTCTGCTGCGACTGCTGGCGGACCTGGATTCAGCCTGCCAAGGCAAGCCGCAGGGCGGTAAGAAATCCACATCCGGTGGGAGCCACATCTACTTCCGGTCGGCCGAGGCTCCGACGTGCTGCGTGTGCTGCTGAGGTCCGTACACATCAACAAAGGGAACGCATTAGTTCTCTGGCCTCCCTGCAGGTTCCTCCTCCACTGCTCGCTGCCGCCTGTAAGTTGTCACTGCCGGGCGGTCCCTCCGGACGGCGGGTGTTTCATGGTTTTGCTCGTACAAAAAAAAAAAAAAAAAAAAATGCTGCTGTTGGCCACGAGCGGCGACGCTGTTTTAGCTCGTTCCGAATCGCCGCTGCTCTGGTCTGGTCTGGTCCGGGTTATTTGCTGGAGACTGACTGACTGACTGACTGACTGTCTGAGGGTTTGTTTACTCACCGGCTGAACCGCGGAGGCGAGACGAGAAGCAGCTTTCAGCCCCGATTTGCACGACTGTTTCTCGAAAGTCTCTCTCTCTCGCGCGCGCACACACACACACACACACACACACACACACACACACACACACACACACACACACACACACACGCACAAAAAGCGATGTCACATGACTGTTTAACCAAAGGGGGTATTTAGCAGGAGGGGAAGAGTAACCAGCAATTAACCCAAGCCAGCCACTGGAGTCTTGACTTCAACACACGTTTGTGTGAGGAATTAGCCGGTGTCGCCTCTCTGACTGCTGTCGTCTCACAAGCTGCTCACCCTGTTGCAAGTAGGTGGCTTTGTTTTCGGCGATGTTCCGAACACATTCATTTAAAAAAAAAAAAAAAAAAAAAAGATGCTTCTGTAGGTCGCAAATATTGCACACATTCCTGACGCCCGTCAGTCAGCGCAGCGACATTGAAGAACGTGTTTGGCCGACGGGGGAATGTAAGAAAGCAGCAGGCGAATGTTTGCTCGCCACACACACAAACCTTGTTCTGGGTTTGACAGATACAAAGGGGAACTGCTCCATTCATCCCAATGTCTGCAGCCAGAGAGCAGCTGCAGGCTGCCTGCCTGCCTGCCTGCCTGCCTGCCTGCCTTGCACGCGTGTGCTAGCTGGATGTGTGTCAGAGGACAAAGTTCGGCGACGGTGCACAGTATTGCAACAAGCTGCCCAGAGGTTAAAGTGCAAAATGAATGCTGTGCTGTGTCTTATGTTTGGGTGTTCCATCAAAACGACGCTTTTCAGATGAATTCCTTTCATGCTTGTCTGATATCTGGATGAGTGAGCAGAGTACAAACTTTTCTAGATATTTATGGTTCCAGAAAATTCTCCTTTTTTTTTGTTGCTGAAATGACAAAACTATTTAATGATGATTTCTAGAGAGACATTGTTGTCTTTCCAAATGTACTTTCTGTCTGTGTGACATATAAAGCAGCTTTTTTTTTTTTTTATAGCTCGTATCTGTCAAACCTGGAAACCAAAACTGTCGGGTAGATAAATGTAGCGACAGGTTATGTACGTTGTGTTATGCTCTATTTAGTCAGTACCTAAACAAGCATGTGTGTGTGTGTCTGTGTGTTTTCTGCTCCCAGACCAGAATGAACGTGGGTGTGGCACACAGTGAGGTGAACCCCAACACTCGGGTCATGAACAGCCGGGGGATCTGGCTGACCTACGCGCTCGGCGTCGGCATCCTTCACATCGTGCTGCTCAGCATCCCCTTCTTCAGCGTGCCGGTGGTGTGGACTCTCACCAACGTCATACACAACCTTGTGAGTTCCGCTCCCGCTCCCATCGTCAAGACTGTGTTGCGTGTCTGAGAGTGAAAGTGTGTGTTTGCAAACGGTCCCCGCTTGCAGGTGTGTTGCGTGTGAAATTGCTTTGGCTCAAACACTAGTTTGCTTATTTTCCCCAAAAAAATTAAATAAACAGACTTATTGGCCTAAACTGTGTTTACAAAAAAAACACAGAGAGGTTTTAACCACGTTTACACCTTATAATGAACGTTATTCCAAACCATTTTAATGATGGTGTCGAAAAGAAAAGTAAATTACAATTAAATTGGCACCTTTTCATTGCAGCAGCATTTTTGCAGCGTTTGTGTGTGTTTTTTTTTTTTTTTTTATCAACACACTGTTGTGCCAACGGCTCACTGGCTGCGTTGGTTGTTGCGTTGTCTCCACAGGGGATGTATGTCTTCATGCACGCAGTGAAAGGAACCCCCTTTGAGACTCCCGACCAAGGAAAAGCCCGCCTGCTGACACACTGGGAGCAGCTGGACTACGGCGTGCAGTTCACCTCGTCGCGCAAGTTTTTCACCATCTCCCCCATCATTCTGTACGTAACACACACACACACACACACACACACACACACACACACACACACACACACAAGCTGCGTTTCCATGACAGTGTTTGGCAAAATAAAAAGCGATATTTCTAAACTGAGTTTAATTGAGATTTGGAGGTGTTTTTATTGAATGGTGTGAAGCGCTTAAACCGACCATTGCATTTTCAAATGTGCCTTATGTGCAAAAGAGAAAAGATAGAAAATGGTTCCTTTGAAAAAACACGCAGTCTGTGATTTTATTTTAATTTTTCTTTTTTAATGTAATCCTCTGCTTCCCTCCACAGATACTTCCTGGCAAGTTTCTACACAAAGTACAACACGACACACTTCTTCATCAACACAGCCTCTCTCTTGAGCGTCCTCATCCCAAAGCTGCCGCAGCTACACGGAGTGAGACTCTTTGGCATCAACAAGTATTAATGCCGCCGCCGCCGCGTCGTACGGTTGGTCTAAAAATGTCGCCGTCGTGGTCAAAGATGTCGTGTCAAAACAAACGCGAGTTAGGTTTGTAGATGACAGGATGCCATATGCATTACTAACTTATGTGAATATTTAAAAAAAAAAAAATGTGGGTTTTGTTTTGTTCCATCCTGCACAGACCTGGGCTGGCCCTGTGCGTGTGCCAGGCTTTCTCTTTTTTTCCTGTCCCTTTCTAACCATTAATTCCAAAAGCCTATTTTTAAAGGTGTGTGTGTGTGTGTGTGTGTGTGTGTGTGTGTGTGTGTGTGTGTGTGTGTGTGTGTGTGTGTGTGTGTGTGTGTGTGTGTGTGTGTGTGTGTGTGTGTGTGTGTGTGTGTGTGTGTGTGTGTCCTCACTATTTGAACCTGTGAAACATGATGTTTTTTGTATCAGCTGTCAGATGTTTTCATGCTGAGTGAGGGGGGGGGGTTGCTCCTTCACCTGCATGATCTTCCCACTGTGTAAATCATTTTCAGTTTGTAATTCGATTTCAAAAAAAAGAAAAAAGAAGAAGAAAAACTGACAAGCTTTTGGATTGTACAGGTTTTTATTCGTGTGAATGTTTTGTCCTGTGTAGAAATGAGACAAACTGTTGTTGTCCTGGAGGAGTCGACGGCGTCCCTGTCATAAACTTACATTCATGTAGCTGCTGCTCTCTTCAGATTATTATTTTTGTGCTATCATCAGAGCAGCTAGTTCTGCTTCATTTGGCTCGTTGTACATTTGAGATTCTATGTTCTTAATCTTATTAAAAGGTTTGTGTCTGTTCACTCTCCTGGGTTTCATTGTTGAGCGACGTGACCGTCGAGGAGACAATGAGAGGATCTGCCAGCTTGTCACTCGTGCTAGTTGTCACATTTCAAAAGCTACATGACTGAGAATATGTGCATTACAAGTAGCACTGAGTGGAATATTGCAGTAAACTGCAACTAACGTTGAATGATGTGCAGGAGGGACAAGAAAAATCTTGAAATGAAATGAAATATATTGACCGCAACATCCACAAACGTAAGAGAAATGTTTAAAAGCTGGTGTTAAACTTAAAATACACCGTGTTTGCTCAGGTTGTCCAAACTTGTCTGACAAACGCCTTAATTCCAGTATTGAATATGGATGAGTCTCTGCAGACTTCAGCAGCTGATTAAGCAAATATGTAAAAACCTGCAAACAAATGTTCCCTGATGTGGCTTTTCAAAGAGCTGCTGAGCAGTTCCACAAAACTGAAACACATTTTCAATCACAAAACACTTTAAAGGCCTACTGTGTTCGATAATGCAGCGCCTCATCCAACAGCATATTGCAAAGCGTTGTCGGTCAGTTTGCTCACATGTTCCGCCAGCTGTGATGTCACGCTTGAAACCCCAGCAGATCCATATTTTCAGTTGCATTTATCTAAATCAATGCACATGGAACTAGATCACTTTAAACCTTTCACATCAGGCCTCATGGATAATAAAAAAAGAAGCTTTCCTAGGTGCAGGGTCAACTATCTGCCGTCACATGACTGTGTTGAGTCCGCACTGAGGAGCTCCTGGCACTGTTTGGCCCTCACTCCGCTGTAAACCTCGAAGCGATGGTTCAGGTCTCTCCGCGTGTGAAGTTTAAAATTGGTACCGAGTGCTCCATCAGCAGAGGGCGCTCCGTAGAAGACGCGTCCTACCCGGGAGTGCACCAGCGCCATGGCGCACATGACGCACGGTTCTCGGGTGACGTACAGGTCGTACCCGGTGCAAATGTAGGGCTGAGGGGCTGCAGGTTGGGGGGCTGGTGGTCCTGAGGCTGGAGGCTGAGGGTCTGGTGGTCCTGAGGCTGGAGGCTGAGGGTCTGGTGGTCCTGAGGCTGGAGGTTGGGGGGCTGCAGGCTGGGTGTCGGTGTGCTGTGTGGTGGTGGGGCTGAAGCTGCAGGAGGGGTACCTGTGGAAGGAGAAGGCGCCGCCACCCTGGCTGCGTGCCACCAGGTCGATGCACACCATGACGGCGTGGTGCAGCGGGTGCTCTCCTCTGCAGTCGTGGCCCACGGCGATGATTTTCTCGGCGGTGGGGTCCACCACGACGGCCCCCACCGCCTCCATCCCCAGCCGCCTGGCAGCATCGGCCGCCGCCAGCGCCGCCGCCATGTAGGAGCCCATCCTGGCCCTCTGGGGGGCGCTGAAGAGCTCCCCCCGCAGGGCCACGCTCACCTGCTTGTCCTCGTGGAAGGAGGTGGGCCAGTGCTGGCTGGCCAGCTCGAACTGGGGGCGGGTCAGCGGCGCCCGTGCCGGGACCTTCACCACGAAAGGCTCCCCGAGGCCGTCCAGGCCGAGGGCCCCCGGGCGGAGCAGCGTGTCCAGGCCTAGCGGCACGGAGGTCGGGCGGTCGCCGACCGGCAGCAGCAGCACCTCCAGGGCGTGCGGGCTCGCCTTCCCTCGCACCGGCCGCACCCTCTTGACGTGCTGCAGGTCGCCCAGCGGCCACAGGCTGTTGAGCTCCCGGACCAGCCGCGACGTCTCCCTCTTGTCGACGATGGGCGCCGCAAACGCCTCCACCAGCTCCACGGCGTCGAGCGCCTGCTCGTCCGACAGCACCGGGAGGGCCACCCAGGAGTCGGCGTCCTGCTCCGGGATCTTACGCCGCTTCGCCCGCGGCTCCATCGGTGCCACAAGGCCCTGCAGACAGAGGTGGAAGAGCGTCAGGGCTTTGTGGCAGACAGAAAGGCAGCAAACACACACACAGTTTAATGTTGCGTGCAACAAACGACAAGGCTTGGAAGAGTCCTTTAAATGACTTGATTTTATTTCATTTCAAAGTTAACACATCAGACATCAGGATCATCCTGCAGAACGTGGAGAATTGAATCTGGTGACTGGAGGGTGATCAACCAAAGAACTTTTGCAGGCCAGTCACTTCAACAGAACTACAGGCGTTCAAAATAACCAGTATTAATATATTTATTACTAAAGCAAATCCTTTTTTCATTCACTCTTGGAATTACCGTAGTCATTTGTGAAATTGCTGACATATTTAAAATCACATCACTGGCAGATTTAATATTAAATGTTTCATGTTTTGTTTTAAGTACCAAACAGTGAAAATAATGAACGTTCAAAGGAAAGATGGCAACATATCTTAGACAGTATGGCTCTGCTGAGTGTGTGTGTGTGTGTGTGTGTGTGTGTGTGAGAGTGAAGTATTAAAATAATAAAATGAGGAAGGAGCAACATAACAAATCATTTCAAAATAAGAGCTCTGTTAGTGTTTGTTTAACCTGGGTGCCCTTTCATTGAAACAGAAGTGGCTGATTAATACAAAATCAGCTTTAGCTCAAAATATCACCATTTTCTGTCTTTCTGTGCAGAGGCAGCTAATCCTAAAGACCAGAAAACACATTCAGCCAATCAGTCTCTCGCCTCTCATTTCCTCCCCAACAGCAGCTTGGCCTTCAGGACCTTGGGCACGTGTCGGATGGTCAGCGACACCCTGGTGCCTCTCGCCAGTGTCTCTCCAGGTTGTGCCGAGGCGGCAGACAGGTTGGGAACCTCCGCCGCCGCGGTCAGCGTGTCCTGGGTGCGGGGCCGGATGCCGTGAAGGAGCCGCTGGTACATGTCGTCCTGCAGGATCAAGAGGCTGCGCGGCTTCACCAGCAGGGAGAAGAGGAAGCGGCTCTCCTCCGTCTGCAGCGGCGCGTCGCCCTCGGCGTCGGCGTCACCGTCGCCGACGGGTCTGTAGAAGTCCAGCAGGGTGTGGGAGCCCAGGCTGACGGTGGTGACGGTGGGGTGGTACAGGGGGCCGTCCTCGTGGGGCATGATGCCCTCTCCGGGTTTATACTCGTTCACCAGCACGTGGTTGGCTGCTTTGCCGCTGAACGCACCCAGGGCGGATATCTTCTCGCAGTACGTCTGGAGCCAGTCGGGCATCTTCTCCACCAGCATGCCTTTGGGATGCGGGAGCCCGCCCCAGTTCTGCAGCCTCCTGCCCGACAGCTGGGTCCATTTGGTCTTTGGCGCGTTAAACACCTGCCGCTGGAGGTACGACTCCTCCTCCTCCGATATGAAATCAGGGATGTAATACACAGTCGGCGGCGCATCATGCACGACAAACTGCTTCAACTCCTCCGAAACACACGCCGGGTGTTCCATGTCTCCTTTGGGAAAGTTACAGATGAAGCCCTAATTAGAACTCACAGCTTTCTGCAGACTTGAGGCTACTTCTGCATCTACCTGCATTAAATAGTCTCAGACTCAGTTAGGAAACCAGGACAACAGTCAAATGTCTTCCTTTATATTCAGACTATCTGACTGACAAGACGGCAGTCAAGATAGTCGGGCAGTTGCAGCAATGATTGTCCTGACAGCAGCAGAAGCCACTTCCGGTTTACGTACAGTAGCCTACCTAGCATTAGCTTTTAGCAAACAAAACAACAGATTAATTAAAAAGACTGAGCCTTAAAACAGGTGCAATGTCATTCAGTCGTATCATTATTTTGAGAGCAGGGACGTCGCAAACTATTCAGTGTAGATGTCTGATATCCGTAAAGACCTCTTTGCCAAAAGGCAATTTGAAGTATAACGTGACAGAGTTGGAAATAAACACAAACCTTCCCGCTAAGCACAGTTAATTAGAACATAAATACGATTTGACGTATTACGGTTTTTACCTCAGGCTTCATTTAAACTTGGATGAAAACTCAGTCTTCCTCTCGAAACCCTCGTCAGCGACCACTTCATTACATGCTTGCCTGAGTGTGCAACAAATTAAAAAAGTCCCCCTGGAAGACAAGATAAGACTTTTGTTCCTACTATCCCCTTAATGACCGTCGGAATATTTGATGGATACAAGTCAAGGTGGTAATTAGATAAATTTGTATTTGTGTTTTCAGAAACCTTGGCACACTTCTACGGAAGCGTACCCGTACACTTCCAATACGCTTAATGCCAGAATTTCTTTTTCTTTTCTTTTTTTCTTTTTTTAAGTGTACGGAAATATTTACATGTAACACAGCAACACGGAAGTGGAGATGGGACGCCGATCTCTGGGCATGTTTGTGGTTTCTAACTTTATAGTCATGGCTAAATTAATGTAATTCTCTATTTCCTAAGTCAGTTTGAAACTTACTAACGTTCGAATGTCTTTTTTGGTAATATTTTAATAGTTTAAAAGTTGAACGACTGCTGACGTGAGGTCACCTTTAGACACATCCCAACCAATGCAGCCGTCATAAACATGCTTCATACAAACCTGAGAGTCCTGCAGAAGCTGCAGCAGTTGAGCCACACGACTCGGCGCCGTCTATCACTTGGCAGCTCGTCACTGTCCAGACTGGTTCTGGGGATCGAGACGAGCTGCGACGACACCGGAGCCGCTGTTGTGGACGAGACCGGTGAGATACTGGGAGAGTCTCTGCAATCGCAGAAAGACGTCCATCTCAGGTGAGTGGTCGCTTATGTGACGTCGGGGAAGGTGTGGTGTTTAATTGATAAACTACCAACAACTAGACTGAAAACCAGTTGCCGCGTTTTTTGATTAAATGTCAACAGATCACTGCTTTTTAGAAGTTGGAAGGCTTTTGTTCGGCCAGAATATGACTGACTGGACCAATCAGCGTTGTTTGAAGAGAAAGAGGCGGAGCTATAACCAGGGCCTGGACACAACTAGCAGTCTCTACTTGGTTTGGTTGTCTCCTCCTGCAGGAGTGGCGGTATCATCCCCACAGTGGCACAGCGGCTTCATCGAGAAAACATCGAGCAGGTGGTCCGAGAAGCTCTGCAGAGGAGCAACGTGGAGCCCAGCCAGCTCTCTGCTGTGGCCACCACCGTGAAACCCGGCCTGGCCCTGAGTTTGGGCGTCGGCCTTGACTTCAGTCAGCGGTTTGTGAGGCATCATGGCAAGCCCTTCATCCCCATCCACCACATGGAGGCGCACGCCCTCACCGTCAGGATGCTGCAGCCGGTCGCCTTCCCCTTCCTGGTGCTGCTGGTCTCTGGGGGTCACTCGCTTCTGGCTGTGGCCCGAGGCGTCGATGACTTCCTGCTTCTGGGTCACGCCCTGGATGAAGCTCCGGGGGACACGCTAGATAAAGTGAGATCTCAGCGCACAACTAACCGGTGGTGTTGCTCCGGTCGGCACTCTGAACAAACTGGAACGCACGTCTGTGTTTGTTTTGGTCAATATTGCAGTTGGCTCGGCGTTTGTCCCTGGTCAAACATCCGCTGTGCTCCGACCTGAGTGGAGGACAAGCGATGGAGCTCCTGGCCAAGGACGGTGACAGGACCAGGTTCAGTTTCAGGACTCCGATGGGACAGACGTACGACTGCTGCTTTTCTTTCGCCGGCCTGCGGACGCAGGTGACCAAGGCCATCAAGAAGCAGGAAGAAGAGGAAGGTATGGAGCAGCGGCGGCGTGGCCAGCAGTCTGTCTCTAAAGCCTCCTGATCAAACGGGTCAGAGATCTGAGGAGGTGTAACTTTACTGGACCTGGACGTTCAGCTGTGTGGACCTGTGTGTGTGTGTGTGTGTGTAGGAATAGAACAGGGAACGCTGCTGTCGTGCGTGAACGATGTGGCGGCAGCTGCTCAGCACACAGTCGCCTGTCACCTCGCCAAGCGCACGCATCGCGCCATCTTGTTCTGCAAGGCGAAGGGCCTCCTGCCATCGAGCAGTCCCACACTGGTGAGCGAGTCTCTGCACTTCACTCCGTCCCACCACGACACAGGAATAGACTCTGTCCTGTTGGTGCAAACTCCAAACCCCGAGAGAAATTCCCTCTGCCTCGTCCTTGGAGCCGGGGAGAATTGAGGGATTTGGTTTACCTGAGTGTCCGTCGTGTCGTCCAACCTGCAGGTGCTCTCTGGAGGAGTGGCCAGCAACCAGTACGTCCGCAAGGCGCTGGGCGTCATCGCCGAGACGACGGGGCTGCGGCTGCTCTGCCCTCCTGCCAAGTTCTGCACTGACAACGGCGTGATGGTCGCGTGGAACGGAGTCGAGCGCCTCAGAGAAGGGAGGGGCGTCTGGCCGCCCAGCGTGGACGTCGGCTACGAGCCAAAGTGAGTCATGGACGTTGCTTTGACCTTTTTGTCTCCCGGTGCTGCTGATCAGAACGAGTGTTTCTGCACAACGTTGCAGGGTGCCGCTGGGACTCGACTTGACGGCGGAGGTGAAGGCGGCCGCCATCAGGCTGCCCTCCATCAAGATGACGATCGACAGCTGACGGAGAAAACCTGTGCCAAAGTATATACTGTGTATGTACTTTAAGCCAATATTTATTATTTATTAATTCCGAACCCATTAAAAACATCTTTCTTCCTCAAAGTTCTTTAATTAGGCTGAAACCTCCTATTAATCCAGCGGAATATTCATTGTGCTCCAGGTTTCACAGCTGCACAGCCGTCGCAGAACCCGTACCGTATATGCGTTCGGTCGTAACGCTGCCCTCTAGTGGTCAAATTATGTCAGTACGCGCTTTGAAAACGTGGAGGCGGCTGTTTTTTTTTTTTATATATATATTCAAGAAATGACGACCACGTGATTTTCGTCACGTTCATTCTCATCACAAAGGATTTATCTTTTCTATCGGTCAATTAAAAGCTGAGTTACACACGACATTTGCAAAATCAAGCAAATTCCCACTTGATGCGATCAAAGACTCGACCTGTAAACATGTAAAAAAAAAACAACAACAACTGCACTGAGGTCACTGGTTCAGTTTAAATCCTCATTATTGCTTGTTTTCTAAAATGCCCATCCTCAGAGAGGAAGAGTGAGATATTGCAGTCACCTCTTCACAGTCGGAACACTGGCTGGAATCCACAGGGATGCATGTCAATCAAAATCAAACTGTTCCTCAGGAAGAAGTTGTGGCTTCTTCAAATGGATGAACTTTTTTCAAATACATACTCAAAACAAAAACAATGACAGTGGTATTCTCACACTCTTAAGTGCATATTGAAAGAGAAGGTGGTGTCCAATTTCTATTGGCTGGAAAATCCATTTAGAAAAAAAAAAACAAACAAAAACAACATCAACTACGAGCGACAAGAAGCGCCGTGCGGCCGCTGGCGCTACAGCTCGTCGTGCCCATAAATGTTGAACTCCTTGGCGCTGATCTGTCCGTCTTTGTCCTGATCGTTCTTCCTAAAGATGTCGTCCATGATCTTCTGGTAGAAGGCCTCGTCGCGCTGCTTGCCCTCTTTCTTCTCGTACTCCTGCTGCAGGTATTCCTTAATCTGGGCCACAGAGAGCAGACGGACGAGTTGAAGACACACTTTGACTCCGGAGACGACACGGTGGGCCGGTGACACGACAACACGAGTATGAACGGTGGCTGTGAATTGTGTATTAGTTTTGTTTTCATGCGCCGCTATTGAACCCGATGACTTGCCTACTGCAGCCAGGCAAAATCATTCATGCTGGCTGTCAGCGAGCGAACCAGACAGTTACCTCCTCCTTTGTGAGACTTCTGTCTTGGTTGAGGTCCATCTCCTTGAAGGCCTCCATGGTGCGCGGTCCCCTGGACACGGTGAACACCTCCACCTCGAAGACCACGGTGGCGTTGGGCGGCACCGGATCTGATCAGCGGGAAAGAAAAAATGAAATCACCTGACTGCACAGCGGCAAAATCAAGCAGCAAAAAAAAAACACTTAGGATTTGGAATTGGCTCGGTTATTACATTTGCAAAGGTTTTTTTTTTTTGAGCAGGCCAATTACGTTAATAAATAATTATATTATTGGCCAAAAGTTATTACATGATCGGTTCTGGACTTTGATTACATTATTGGCCTATTACGTTTTTAAAAAAAAGGCATTATTGGCTTCAACAATGAGAAAGCAGGACTGAAAGAGCAATTGAAATTGTGAGCCTGGCTTCAAAACACTTTGCTGTGTTTTAAACTACAGTCTAAATGGATTATTGAGTCACAACATGCGTTTAGTAAAAGCAGGGAAAGGCGAAACGTTACAACTGGTGCAGCGTGCGAGTGGAATTATCGTGTAGCAACGAGCGAGAACTTCAAGAGAGGACAAGCAGTTTGCAGCGAGCGGCGTCGCAGGACGACTCATGCAGTTCACCCATGCACCCTTCATACACACCAGCCGTGCACTTATCAACACGGAGCCGTGGACGGACGCCTGCCGCTCAGAGCAGAGAGAGGTCAGCGACCTCGGAGCATGCGCACACTTCATGCCATTCACCAGGACGAGGGTTCGTCATGGAGCTCTGTCAGCCACAGAGCTGCGAAGAGAAGACAGAGCAGCGTGAGGGATCCCAGGGTGACGGACAGAGCCGAGAGCGGCGAGTCATCACGGACAGAACCAGAACATTGGTGTGTAAACAATGCAACAAAATCCTCAAACATGCAGGGACGGAATTCCTGATCGGATCGTGAGGATTCGTTCTTTTTACAGAGCCGTTCAAAAGATTGACTCGTTTGCAAACGTCACATTTCTCCTGGCCAGTGCGCGAGGAGTCAGAGAGGGGGCGCTGTGGACGTCAGCAGGTGACGATGAGCCGTGTCGGACCTCCTCTCTCCGACTCGGACTCACCTTTGCCGTTCTCTCCGAAGGCCAGGGCGGGTGGGACGGTTATTTTGCGCTTCTCTCCGGGACACATGTCTACCATGCCGATGTCCAGGCCCTTGATGATCTGGCCCACGCCCAACACGAACCACTGGGCGTGACCCGCCTTGTCCGAGCGACTGCAACCGAGAGCAGGGACATCACAATGTGATTTGATTGGGGGAAAAAAAAATAAAAAATAAAAATCGACACTAGAATCATTCTGGTGGTTTCATCTGGAGCTTCTGAGATGAATTGTCAGTCTATGACTGCCTTTCTACCTCTTCCTGAAGGTTCAGGTAGGACCTGGCCAGGTGCAGCGATGGATTTATGTCACACCTGAAAGCTGCTCTGAGCTTTCCTGAAGATGCTGAAACAGTTCCAGCTGTGATTAAACTGCTGCTACAGCATCATCTAAACTAGTCCTATGTTTTTTTCCCCCAATGATTATTATTTCACCAGCAAGCCATTATTTACAAGTGTGTGGGCACTCCCCCCCACTCCCCCCCCATTCATTCACTCGTGGCAGCAGCAGTTACTTCCGGGGCTTTTTTTTTTTTTTTTTGCCATATTAGGACGCTGATTGGCTCCTTGGTGTCTGAGGCCGAGCAGAAACAGTTCAGACCCAGTTTGACTGTCAAGATGAGCAACACTCGAGAAGCCTCGAGCAGTCAGCAACACTGTTGCTTTGCAATGCTAAGCCAACAGTCTTTCAAGAACCGGATGAAAACCTGTTTGCACGACCAAAAAGTAAAGAAAAAACAAACAAAAAAACAAACAAGTGAATCACAGCGCAGACCTGCAGTAGAACTGGGAGCCGTCCTCGGCCAGGAAGCCGTCGTAGTGGACGTTCATCAGATCTCCTCTCTTGCTCTTCGGCGCGCACGGCTCGGGCTTGAAGAGCACCTCGATCTTCACCCCCTCGTTGTCCGGCTGGGGCTCGGGCTCCTCGGCAGTGTCCCAGAAGGACCAGGACGAGGCCTGGGAGCAGAAGATCAGGCACAGGACGCAAACCTCCAGCTTCCACATCTCACCGCCGCTCTGCATTCGTGGCAACTTCCGAGAGAAGTTGAAGGAGGAGGAGAAGCAGCAGCAGGAGGAGGAGGAGGAGGAGGTGGAGAGGAGAGCTGCTGGAGGTCGGAGGGCTGTGCTGCCCAGAGAAGGGACTGTCAGGTATGTTTTCTGGCAAATCTACCTGACGGACTAAACTGAGGGCCATGTTTAACCCAACGTCTAATGCGTAAACAGTAGTGAGTTCGATTAAGAGTTAGTTGGACTTAGATCGGGCTAAAATAAGACAAAAATAATGAAGTTTGTATTTCCCCTTGAATTTGCTGCAGCTGTTTGAATCCTTTTTTTTACCTCATGACCCCTTGTTACATTTCATGTCGGTTTAGTTTTTTTTTTTTTTTTTAAGTTACTCGTTTGTCTTTTAATCTGTCTGGGGGGGGGGGGATTAGAACACGTTCTTAAAAGTTTTAGTCCGTGTTTAAAAAGCGCAACATACAAAGTCTCACCACTAGATGTCAGTGTTATACACTGAATATATGGAGCACAGCAAACTGTCGCAGGGCTCAGAGGACGAGCGCTGCTTCACTGTTGTTCCGCTTCGTGTATGTTCTCGTTTCTCTTCTTGGACCCACAAGATAAAGATCAAAAGGAGAAATCCACCGGAAAGTTTGTTATAATGATGCAACGAATGCTTCGTTCCACCAGGGAGGCCACATACAGACCCCACAGAGATCGAACCTCTTCATTTTTATTTTTTTTTTAAGTTAATTTTTTTTTTTACCTGTAAATCCATCAGATAATTAGAACAAAATCTCAGACATATACGTTCATTCTGGTGTGCACAGCAGGGAGGCAGCCAGTAGGGGGCGCGCAACCCCAAAAATTCCATGAACGTGTCAGGGGCGCATTGTTCATCGTGTGAGATATCGAGGTCATTACAGCGTGGGAAAATCAGGCAGGAAATTCCACTGGGGCTTTGCCACAGACCTGTGTGTGTGTGTGTGTGTGTGTGTGTGTGTGTGTGTGTGTGTGTGTGTGTGTGTGTGTGTGTGTGTGTGTGTGTGTGTGTGGCATTTATTCCCTCGCTCCGAGTTGGTGGTGGTGGATGTGATGGTGGAGGTGGTGGGCAGCAGCAGGACCCACACTGTCCTTGAATTAACAGTGACTAACTGATTCGTCTCACAGACGCACACATTCTTGTGCACTGACATCGCACACATGTGCAAGAGAGCGCAACACGGAGCGGCTGCTCAGTCAGAACACATGGACCAATCAGTCAGTCAGTCAGCCAGCCAGCCAGCCAGCCAGCCAGCCGGCACCGCTGGGAGAGGCAGTGGGCCCGCACCAGCAGCACCAGCAGCACCAGCAGCACCTCCTCCACCTCCTCCCCACAACCAGCCTTCAATATCTACTGATTTGCTAGATTGAAATCTTTCTTGCGTAAAGGTGTGGTGTGTGTGTGTGTGTGTGTGTGTGTGTGTGTGTGTGTGTGTGTGTGTGTGTGTGTGTGTGTGTGTGTGTGTGTGTGTGTGTGTGCAAACCACAAACTTCGGCCCTCTTCCTTCCCACCGAGACGCTCCGTCGATGCTCATCACCGTTGGCCCAGTTTTGACCACGACTGATATTTGTTTATTGACAATGATTCTCCTTCTCTTCACCTGCTCTGACTCAAGTCTTTGACTTTGAAGGAAAGACAATAGCGACCTATATATATATATATATATATATATATACTGTATATATACATATATTTACAAACTTGTCACAAACTGATCCTGCTGAGTGGGTTTGGCGTCTTTGTTGCTTTGTTATACCTCCGCCTCCGTTAGTTGTTGCTCACGTCTTTCGTAACCCAAGGTTTGGCTCCACACCAGAAGAAATAAGTGAATAATGTTTTTTTTATGGCTCAGATCCTAGAAGGAAGAGCAGTTCTCAGGTAGAAACTCAGAGTCAGTCATAGTTTGCTCAGGGAGGCTGAAGCTTTGATCTTTGACCTAGGAAAGACACATCTTGCGAGACGCACCGGAGGTCGTCGCTCTCTTCCGCTACGAGCGACTCCTGCGGCCGTCCAGCTGCTCTCACATTTTCACAGCTGTGCTGGGCCTCTCGTCTCATTCGTGTGGAGGGGAAAAGGGGCCCAGACGGTGGTGACAGCGGCCCAGACAGACAAGAGGGGAGGAGCCTGAGAGCGAGTCACTCATTATATTGGTCCTTCAGCTCAGCGACACAGATTCCACATTTCCAACCCGCTCTGACCCCCCCACCCCCACCCCCCACCACACACACACACACACACACACACACACACCCATCCGCTGCTGTTCATCACTGTTCCAGGCTCAACTGAAAAAGTAGTTGTGAGCACTGATGATGAAAAGACAAGTTTTAGTTTGAAGGGAATCGGAGTCCGACACGTGAACGTGATTCTTCACCTGAACAGCCTGCAGCTCGGCAGTGTCGGCACAGAGTGGATAAAACATTTTGATTTTTTTGGAAACAAAACTGAAAGAGAAACGTGGATAAAACACACTCGGAGCATTCTTCACTTTCTCTTACTTACTTGACCTCAACCCCTGCTAACAAATGACGTCATTGGCTGAAAACTGAATGAATTGGTAATTATTTCAGGCACGTATATGGTGTCTCCAAAAGGGGGCGCTTGATTCCCTCCTCCCCCTAAAGAGTTTCTCTTATTGGTTGATGTCCAAAAGTGGATGTGTTAACCGATAACTACCTCTCTTATATGGCGCGGTGCGACGGAAGCGCGCGCCCACTCCCCGGCGCGCACTTGTAAGACTTGTAAGACGCGCGCACACGCTCAGAGTCGCAGCCCCGACCTGGTGAGTGTGTGTTCTCCTCCCCAGTCAGCCAGCCAGCCAGCCAGTGATCGGACCTTCAGCTGAGCAGCAACATGCCGAGACTCCAGTGGTGGATCCTGTGCGCCGCGTCGCTCTCCTGCTTCCTCCTCCGCGGCTCCGCCAGGAGAACCAGAGCAGGTAGGATGGACGGGTGGTGGTCTTCCGGTGGGAAACATTCGCCTAAACTTTCTCTCCCCGCGTGCCGCATTAAGAGTCTTTTTGGGCAAAGTCGCGAGTGGTGAAAGTGGTGCGTAAAACGCAGCTCACATTCTGCCTCGGTTGGCTTCTCTTCAAAAGTCTTCAACTTTGTTCTTATTTTTGTTGTCTCGCCTGTGTTGTGTTGTGTTGTGTTGTGTTGTGTTGTGTTGTGTTGTGTTGTGTTGTGTCCTGTGGTGTGGTGGTGTGTTGCTGCTGTTGTAATGATCATTAAGGGTTTATCGTTTTTACAAGAGTGGAGCTCATCTGGTTTGTTTGCGCCCCGAAGGGTTGAAAGAAACACACACACACACACACACACACACACACCCTCTGCTTGAACCACCTGAGCAGGCTCTCCCTCGAGCCTCGTGACGCACCACTGGCTGTGTTGTGTTCAGTCCCAGTTCTCTGTAGTGTCGCGCGCACAGATGTGTGGCGTCAGGACCAAAGTTCAGCGACGCACCTGAATCTCCTGCTGGCCGCGGGACCTCCCCCCGCCCCCCGCCCACTTCCGGCCGCCACCTGACCGGGTCGCTGCAGCTGCTGTCAGCTGAGGGTTCGAGTCCAGGCAGGTGTGGACTGCCTGGACTCGAACACCACCACCAGCACCTCCAGCACCCTCCTCCACCTCCAGCACCTCCTCCCCACAACCAGCCTTCAATATCTACTGATTTGCTAGATTGAAATCTTTCTCTTGCGTAAAGATGTGTGTGTGTGTGTGTGTGTGTGTGTGTGTGTGTGTGTGTGTGTGTGTGTGTGTGTGTGTGTGTGTGAACATCGAGGAATCATTAATGAAAGCAGTGAGGAGGAATTAAAGAGAAAGAGGTGCGGCTGCTGTGACGACAGCTGATATCAGTGTCACGGCCTCATTTACATCAGACTGATGGGAGAAGTCAATATGGCAAAATGCAACTTCTGATGATGATGATTATTATTATTATTATTATTATTATTATTGAAGCAGAAGTATTATTCATTTTAGTGCAGCAGAGTTTTGGGATTTCACATTGCGTTGGCATCTAACGTCCCCGTCTTTTTGTGTTATCTCCCCTAGCGGACACTTGTGGTATTGTACCAAAATGTGGACCCCCATCCCCCCCCCCACCCCCCAACTGTATCTTCCCTCTCTGCCGTTAAGATTTTATGAGGAAGAAAAAAAAGACAGCAAGCCTGCAAGCCGCCAGTGGTTTTCGTGACCAAAGGCTTCCTTTAAAGCAGAGCGGCGCGCTGTGTGCTGACTGTACAAATATCCCCAAACAAAACCCAGCCGGCCAGACAATTTTCCCTCTCAAATTATATGGCAATTACGCCGTAGAGTCATGAGCTGTCGGAGGATCAGACGGACGAGGAGAGCTGCTCTCTCTCTTCCTCTCCTTCTCCCTCTCCGTCCTGCTCCTCCCTTCGGCCTCCATCCAACCCTCTTCTCTGCATCCTCTTCCTCTCACACGCCGGTCGTCTACATTAGGGAGGTGACCAAGATTAACGTGCAGAGGTGGGAAGCAATAGAGTGCAAATGCTTTGTGACTGTACTTTTGAAAGCGTTCTCTTTCTCTTGCTCCTCGCCGTGACGTGATGAGTGTCCTCAGTTCAGCCTCGCCCGAGCGTCGACCTCTCGAGAGTTGACATCAGTCTGGATTAATCTTTGTTTTGACCGAGGGGTGAAAGGCACAATCTCGGCTATGTGGGAGCGCTGTCCCGGTCCCGCTCACCTCCTCGTGACTCACGGGCCCTTAATTGGCTGGGCCAGATACTCTTATCATCTGTGAGTCTGTGAGTCTGGGGAGTTTTGCGGACAGCGTGGGGTGAGTGGCCTTCTGCAGGGGGATAAGGAGGTGCAAAGCACTTCCTGCCTGGGTTTGTGCTGGAAAGGTCATTTCTAGGCGGAGGACTTCAGGAAACCGTGTGGCTGACAGGATGCTGAACTGGAGGGAGATAATTACTGTGTCACTTCAAGTAAAAAAGGGGCCACGGAAATGTGAGGGAGTCTCTTGGGACTTATTTTTAAACTGCGCCGTGACTCGTCACGTCGGCCCGGCCAGCGAAAGGCTTAGAGATGAAAAAGATGAACTAAGTCTGAACTTGTTGTGCGGTGAAAACACACAGAGTGAAAGTGTGACTGTTGGCTGCCTGTTGAGGCACGGTGGGACCGGACAAAAGCCTGCTTGTCACGGCTGCAGCTGGAGCTGGAGTGAGCTGGAGCTGGAGCTGGAGCTGGAGCTGGAGCTGGAGTGAGCTGGAGCTGGAGCTGGAGCTGGAGCTGGAGCTGGAGCTGCAGCTGGAGCTGGAGCTGGAGTGAGCTGGAGCTGGAGCTGCAGCTGGAGCTGGAGCTGGAGTGAGCTGGAGCTGGAGCTGCAGCTGGAGCTGGAGCTGGAGTGAGCTGGAGCTGGAGCTGGAGCTGCAGCTGGAGCTGGAGCTGGAGCTGGAGTGAGCTGGAGCTGGAGTGAGCTGGAGCTGGAGCTGGAGCTGCAGCTGGAGCTGGAGCTGGAGCTGGAGTGAGCTGGAGCTGGAGTGAGCTGGAGCTGGAGCTGGAGCTGGAGTGAGCTGGAGCTGGAGCTTCTGCTGAAGCTCGTGGCTTCATAAGTCAGAGTGTGATGTCGTTAGTTTGCGGTTAGATTGCTTCTGTTGTGACTTGCTTCCAGGCCACAACAACACAAACGAGGTCAACTTGTCTTGGTTTTTAGTGGAAAGAGACCAACTAGTGCGTCAGTGTGAGAACCAGGATGTGGTGCCTGTCGTAAGATCCAAAGAGAAGATCGGCTGATTAACCAATCCCTGGCCTGGTTCCCGCTCAGCGAGGGAGCTCGGCCAGGTGTCCTCGTTTAACTCTTTGGCTCCGCCCACCTGAACACCTGCAGGACGCAGAAACAGACCCGCGTCTCGTTTTTCTTCACTCCAGGATCATTCCTGAGTGATCCAATCACAGCAGGAGCTACGAGCTCTGTCTCTCCTGCCACTTATTCCACTGCATCTCACTGCAGCTCTGACGACATACCAGTGGAATCAAGGTCAAACAGGTCAAACACCTTGCTGCTCAGTCTACCTGCAGTAGGCAGGAGATCCAGAAAGGGAGTTCTCTTCTTCATGGTGGTGAGGAACGGCAAGGAAGTGGCCTCACACATGTGCAGTCGAATCACACACAAGGTTTTGAAGGCCAGCAATGACTTAAATTTGATGTTACTGATTGACAATTTATTCAGCAACTGTTCCTGCTCTTTCACCCCTGGACAACCCCTCAGCCAATCACCACAGCCACCGGCAAGTCTAGTGGTTAAAATAAACAGACATGCTGCACAGTTTGGTCTGCCGGTTTGTTTTGGCTGCCGAGCGCTTTGCAAAAACAAGCGCTGAAATCGGCCTGCAAGGAGGAAGAACGAGGAGGAGGAGGAGGAGGAGGAGGAGGGGAAGGGGAAGGGATGTGGAGAAGGAGGAGGAGGAGGAGAGGATGGGATGGGATGAGGAGGAGGAGGGAGGAGGAGGAGAAGGGATGTGGAGAGGAGGAGGAGGAGGAGGAGGAGGAGGAAGGATGTGGAGAGGAGAAGGTCGTTGACCAGCCACAAATAAGCAGAGAAGCAGGTCCAGGGTGCAGAGGAATGACCGTAATCCCAGTGAAGTGGAGGGCAAGTGAGGCCGAGGGGGTGGGGGGGGTGTTCCCTTGTGTGGGCCGCTGAGACGGTGAGCGGGTTCAAACCCGACGTCTCCACTAAAACCGGATTAGAAAACACCAACTGCCCGCAGCCCCCCTCACTTTTCTTTCCTTTATCGCTGCTCCAAGATCAGAACTGCTGGGTCCAGTCGAAGCTCTCATGGTGGTGTTGGCAGTTGGCTTGTGTTGTTTACATTTTGCTGTGGAGCCATCTGAATTTTGGCTGCGTGCTGGAGACTCTGCTGCCCTCTGTTGGCTGTTTTCACTTTCTACTCCCGACGCACTTCCAGCAGAGCCGCGGTTGAGCCGTCCTGCACGATGGCAGTCTGGCGGTCAGGTTTTTACCGTCTTTACTTTCTCTTTAGCAAGAGTCGTTCAGGTCAGCGGGGCCCTGGCTGTCCACCAACACGTTGGCAGCTGTTTGACTGAGTGACACGGACAATAGCTGTGTTTCCGTCACCCCTAGAATTGCTCAAAACTGAAATATGTCAATAAAACCTGGTGATGGAAACATGGAAACTTGGAAAAAAATTATGGCTGAACGGTTTTGGCGCTCTCACGAAGTGGTTTTTCACACGCATCCATGTAGAGGAGGAAGTGCCATGGAAACACTTTTGCATTTACACGTCAGCGGACGGGGTCACGCGACCAGTTCACTTCAAGAGAAAGTGGGGCGTTATGATTGGACGGAGGAGGACACGGAATATTTTTTTTTTCTTTAAATAATCAAAGAGAAAAATAGAGCAACCGTCCTGGACAGAAACCAACAAAAGCAAACGCAATTCTCGTCAAATCTCCTCCCACAAGATCTTGCGAAAACCTGTCGTGAAAACACAGCTCGTGAAGTGAAGGTGAACGTCTATGGGCGCCTCTGGCTCCTCCAAACACCTGCTCATTGGCAACGGTGAATGGAGGTGATGGACTTCATGATTGGGTCGGGGTTGGGGTCTGGGTGACTCACTGAGTGTCCAGTCACAGCAGTCCAGCACGGTTCCTCTTAGCAGGGAGACGTGGCTGGCGGGAGCTACAGGTCATGACCTTGGGGAAGGGGATGAGGGGGGAGGGGGGGTCATGTCTGGCCATGGGGCCTGCAGGCGAGGAAAGTCTGACTGGCACCGAGTGGGACTGTCTGGGTCCTCGAGGCTCTCAGACTGGATTTGTGGCTCCTGCTGGTGTTTTTCTGGGAGCCAGTGGGAAGCAGGTACGGACTGTTTTTCCTGTTTGGGTTCATGACACGGCTGGGTGGCAGCAGCAGCAGCAGCAGCAGCTATACGTGATAGAACTTGCTTGTGTTTCTGTCCGTCCTCAGTCTGTCAGTCGGTCCAACGGCAGTGAATAGCAGCCCCACTGTCCGTCCACAGAACCGAATCTCGAGCAGCGCTCGATGAAGCCGTGTGTGTAAACGCAGTCGGTGCCTGTCTCCACCTGGCACACCTGATTACATCTGATCGCTAACGTGGCTGCGTGTAGGCTGAGGATTTTCAAGTTCTGCCGCTCTGCGTGACCGGACCTGTCGCTGCTGCAGCCTGCGGATCAGCTTCTTGGTCGAGGTAGCAACAGGTCTTCACGGTTTGTTGTTTTTTGTTGTTGTTGTTGTTTTATTCCTGAGAAGCCGGAGTGTTGGTGTTTGTATCTGCCGCTGGATTCTTTGTTGTGCCGGAAGGCGGCTCTTTTTTTGACCTCTTTGATCCGGAGGAGATTTCACTGTGAACTGGCTCGTCCTTTCCCACCGAGAGAGACACCTTCAGCCAGGCAAGACGACTATTGTCTGATATTGGTTTTGCTAGGCGTGTGTGTGTGTGTGTGTGTGTGTGTGTGTGTGTGTGTGTGTGTGTGTGTGTGTGTGTGTGTGTGTGTGTGTGTGTGTGTGTGTGTGTGTGTGTGTGGAAACCTGGTGGGTGTGGTTTATTCGGAGGATTCTTTATCATTTTATAATAACATACATTTAAGTCAATTCTGCTCGCCAATAGCTTTCAGTGCACTCAAACAAAAGCTGCAAGGGTTCGTTATTCCATAATCTTAACCGGCTCCGCTTCTCTAACTGCCCTCTTTCCGTGCTTGCTGACCGCCGATTGGCCGCTCTGTGAAAGGAAGGAAACACTGCAGACTTCTTCTGTGGCATCTCCAGCGTGACTCCAACTGCTTGGACAGCTGACAAGGCACCGCCGTCGAGCATATCTGCGGTCGCAGTTTATATTGAGAGCGAAAAGGAAAACCACAACTTTCCAGTGGGGAGAGGGAATTCCTCCAGCGTTGCGTCGGCGAGCCGATAACGATCCCCGGTTTTGTTTCTTCTCGCTGCAGAAGAGAAGTGGCGGCGAGCTTCTGAACCAGGGCGAATCAGAGGGAAGGAAACAGGTGTGGATGTACAGAAAGAGGTGACGATGAAATGATGATGAACTCTCAGGCACGGTCGAAGACACGCAGACAAAAGCACGATGATGGTACGGAGCTTGTGAATGCAGCACCTGAAGGCATTGAATCATCTCGAGCAGGCATGGGCAAACTACGGCCCAGGGGGCCATATGCGGCCCAAAAAAGCTTTTTAATCCGGCCTGCTGAACTTAAAGAAATTATATTAATAGTGAGTCAGTCATCAAACAGCTGTATTTCCTCCATGTTTACAGTGAGTCATTTCAATAATGGGGGGTTCTGGGTGGTTCTAAGAGCTAAACACCGTGGTGGTTCTGGATGTTTCTGAGTGGTTCTGAGTGGTTCTAAGAGCTAAACACCCTGGTGTTTCTGGATGGTTCTGAGTGGTTCTAAGAGCTAAACACCCTGGTGGTTCTGGATGGTTCTGGATGGTTCTAAGAGCTAAACACCCTGGTGGGGCTTCAAAGACACTGATTTGGTTGCAACTTTGCTTTGCTTCATTTTCCATTGACATTACAGCAACATGTTTTCTCCATGATATCCCAGGATAGATTGTTTCCTCCTATGAGGAGGCTCACCAGAACACTGCATCCATCTGCTGCTGCTCCGCTACCCCCCTCTGACACCCTGTAGAACCCACTGTGGCCCCAGCAGTCAAAGGTTTGCCCACTCCTGAGCTCAAGAGAGGAGAAGATCATTGGGGACGCTGTGTGTGTGTGTGTGTGTGTGTGTGTGTGTGTGTGTGTGTGTGTGTGTGTGTGTGTGTGTGTGTGTGTGTGTGTGTGTGTGTGTGTGTGTGTGTGTGTGTGTGTGTGTGTCCCAGCAGGACGTCCACCTGCTCTGACCCAGACGGAGCCTCCTGGGTGGA
Organism: Nelusetta ayraudi; assembly: GCF_046127955.1. NCBI lineage: Eukaryota > Metazoa > Chordata > Actinopteri > Tetraodontiformes > Monacanthidae > Nelusetta > Nelusetta ayraudi. The sequence continues at coordinate 403,048 of NW_027466213.1, forward strand.
GCCTGTGCACAGATAACAACATTTAGCAGCAGTGTCTCTCGGTTGGGTGAGAAGAACACCGTGAGGCTCCATTCACCTTCCCTGCTCCGTGTGTTCCTGCAGCTCCGGACCCTCGGAGACTCACTGAGTCAGAGGGTGACTGGGCTGTGGGTCGGGCCCTGACTCAACGCTGTGCCTCTGATAAATGGTGTTGGCATTTTTCTTCCTTTTTTTTTTTTTTTTTTATGTGAACCAATGTGGTCAATGCACTTTTTTTTTTTTTTTTTTGCCATTGCCAAAGCACACACACACACACACACACACACACACACACACTGGCCCTGATTGGCTGTCACACCCCCATCCTACTTTATCTTTATTAGTGTGTAGGTGAAGTCACCCCCCCTCACATTGTGATTGATCATTGCCAAGTTACTGCCAACAAGACCCGACAGCAGTAATGGAACACACCCCGGCCCACACCGCCCAGTTGTTGAAGCAAATAGAAAGTATCTCATTTCTCTCTGATTTACTTCTGGACTGAAAGTCAAAAGTTGAGTTCATCGGTTTTTATTTAATATTTTCTATTTATTTATTGAGCCCACTTTTTTTTTACCAGCTTTGGTCAGTGGTGTAACAGTACACTATATTGTGTGTGTGTGTGTGTGTGTGTGTGTGTGTGTGTGTGTGTTTGTGTGTTTATACCAAACCATTATACCATAAAGACAGGATAGCCTAAAACGCTGCCCCCTAGCGGTGCGGGGGTTCATTGCAACTGTCACTCATCATCGGCGTCATGGAGCGTTGCTGCAGTTTCTTCCCCAAGTTTCTGTTTTTTTTTTTTGTTGTTGTCCATCATCTCCTCTGATCTTCTCCAACCAAAGTACTTCACAGTCACATGTGGCACAGTTGTTTTCTCTGTGCCCAGAAGTGAATGCGTCAGACAGTTTGACAAAGATGAAGTATGCCTGCTGAGGAGATCTGCCCACGCACGCATCGTATGAGAGGGATCGTGTTGGTTCTCCTGGTGGTGCTGAGACACAGTGAATATGAAAGAGTAAACCCACTGCAGCTGCCAACATCTTCTGCCGCATCCCCGAGAAGTTGTGAAGGAGAACGTTTTCGGGGAAATTCTGGGATTTTGAAATCTCGGCCCTGGTTTGGACGGATGAATCATTGGCAAGGAAATATGTTTTTTTTTTTTTTTTTTTTTTTTCTTAAAATACGAAACTTTTCCAGGAAAGCTGCCACATTGTGCAAAATTCATCTCAACCTTTATCTTCCTGACAGTTATGTGGTTGTATCCTGTCACAATGAGTCAGTTACTATTTCTTCATTATTCATTTTTTTTTTATAAATTCACATTTAAAAAAAAATCTCAGCAGCACACCCGGAGGAACAGGTGTGTAGGAGGAGGACGCCACCCAGAGGAAGTCCTTCACGATCAAACAGAAGCTCTCACACAATGTTCAGCTCTCCGTCTCTCTTTAGTAACACAATGTTTCAGTCGACAGCCCTTCGGACCGAAACGTGTCAATAAAAAGAGACGGAGAGCTCAACATTGTGTGAGAAATTCACATTTTTAAAAAAATTCTGACATTTTCAGGCTCTTTTGTGCAGCTTGCAGCCAAACAATGGAGCTAAAGAGGAGGCACCGCCGTTAAAAGTTGTAGCGAGGAGTGAACGTAGCTTCTTAAAGTCTCTCTTTAAACCAATCACGTCCTCCTTCTCAAACTGCACTCTGGTCTCCCTCTGTCAGCCGGAGTGCCGCGCATCTTCAACGAGCTGTGCGCCATGCGGGACGACCCGGGACACTGCAAGGCCATCAAGGAGCGCTACTTCTTCAACGTGGACACGGGACGCTGCGAGCTCTTTGAGTACGGGGGCTGCGGCGGCAACGACAACAACTTTGAGACCATGGAGGCCTGCGTGGAGACGTGCGTGTTCTCAGGTAGGTGCTCCCACACCTGGCGCTGCCGCAGAGTCCTTTAGCTCACACGAGTTCCGAACACCCTGTCCTGCAGGGGTTCTGGTGGCACAAGAGATCATAGTTGGTACTGAAGCAGCGGTTCTCAACTGGTGGAGTTCCCCCCCCCCCCCCTTATATTGAAGTCGCGACCCAAGTTTATTCCACAGCACTCAGATTTATTCCACAAAAATAAAAACGCCTTCTTTCTATCATCAGACATGATTGAAATTGTTGAATTGAAGTGTGATTAATCTGAAGTAGTAACAATAATCCAAAAAAAGATCCTGATGTTATTGCTGGTGAATGCCTGCTCAGAAACACGTCAGTTGTTGTGATGGCTCATTCAAATAATCAGAGGCGGTGCTTCGGACGGACCGCCGGGTTGCCAGGTCAGAGGGTCTCTGACTCGTGTGCCCGCTGAGCCTCTCCTGTGGCTCTGCTTTGCTCTTTAATGACAGAAACATGCAGCCGAGTGTGCGTCACCGCGGCTGTATGACTTTAACACAACCAAGAACACGCCAACAAAGGAGGTGTGGCAGTGACTAAACGACTGACCTTCCCCTCCTGCAGCGGACAAGAACCCGTGCCACCTGGCCGAGGCCCCGGGCCCCTGCCGAGGCCTGGTCACCCGCTACATGTTTGACAGCCACACGCAGCAGTGCAGGAGCTTCTTCTACGGCGGCTGCTTCGGCAACGCCAACAACTTCAGGAGCATGGCCGAGTGCCGGGCCAAGTGCCAGAACCCAGGTGGGCCGAGCTGACCTTCTGTCTGGCCTTCAGTGGGCAGCGAGAGAAGTCACAGTTTCCAGTGGCGTCGCTTACGTTCTTCCACTGTGTGTCTTTTGTGAAACAGTTGCAGAACCCACCAAGCCATCACAATTTGCAAGAGACGTTGTGAGGCCCCCCGCAGCCAACGGTAGGATTGAGCGCAGCCTGGTTCTTACTTTGACGGAACAGTGGCCGAATTCAGCCGATCGGACTTCAAACTGGACTCAGTTTTGCACCAAGGGGCACCACGACCTCCAGAGTGGAGCGACAGACGGCGACGTCCGCGTGTTTCTACTGATGTTTTGTTCTCCGTTCGATGTTTTCTCAGAGGAGCCGGCCGTCCGTGAGCCTCAGGTGCAGACAAACGACACCAGTCACGCATCAGGTAACAGAGTGCGAGGTGTCACGAGTGAACCGTGAGCCGTCCCTCAGCGGCGGCCGCAGGTCAATCACACGGTGGCAGTTGTACATCAGCGTCAGGCCATTTCAACTTCTCTTTGAGCAAAGCTCAGGTTGCTGCTCAGTTCAGAGACTGACACCTAGTGGTGGTGCAGTGAAACACGTTTTTTTCTGTGTGCGTGCTGATAATACAATGAGGAGCAGCGCATTTTTATGATTTAACTGAATTCACTTCATCTACTGAAACAAAACCAACAGTAAATGAATAAATGAACAAATGGCTCTGAAATACCACCGCAGTGGGAAAATATTTCCCTTGGACAGGTTTTTAAAAATGTCCTGCTGTCATTTTGTGGATTTTATAGAAGTATTTTTTTTTTAAAAAACCTGACAGCGGTAACGTGCTATTTAAAAGGTGCCTCTCTGTGGCGTGATGTTGTTAATGGGTGACACGAGGTTCGCGGTGTGACGTCACAGAGTTGCGGCCTGCGGGGCCCTGCTTCAGTCCCATCGACCCTGGGACGTGCGACGGTGTGGAGAAGAGGTTCGCCTTCAACGTCAACACCAGGAAGTGCCAGATGTTCCACTACAGCGGCTGTGGAGGCAACGACAACAACTTCCTGCAGCGGAGGGAGTGCATGGTCAAGTGTGTGAAGAAGCGAAGGGGTAGGAAACACGGGGAGGAGCTCCATCGCTTCAACCAGAAGTTCAAAGTCCCCGAGAAAGTAGTGGTCGAAAGGCCCAGTGTGTAATATTCGGCTTTACGTACGTTTTTTATATTGGTGAAGCTAAATATACTGCCCATAAATACACTAATGAAAGTGTATTATCGCAGTACAATATCGGTGATTTGGTTCTCATATGTATATAAGAATATACATAGGTCAAAGGTCTCTTCGCTCCCAGTTAGCTGCCATCTTGCGCCACCGTACTTCTAAGGAAGCCTGGTGTGGACAATCCAGCGGCCTGAGAGCGAGTTCTGCAATTTGTGTGACTGATCTTCGTTGATATAAACCAACGAAGAAGAAGGAGGTCGACGAGGTGTCCAGGTTTGGGGTGTGCAGGCCACCGTAGCTCGCTGGCAAGCTCAGGAGGGGGAGGGAGAGTGAGAGGACCCTGCAATTTGAAATGTAGCCACTTGATGTCGCTGTTTCTTCTTCAAGCTCTCCAGCTTGACTCTAACTGCAGCTGTAACACTGTCTCTGCCAGCAGGTCACGGCAGACGGATGATCCGAATAAGGAAGAAAAACCTCAACAACATTGCCCAGCGCTCAGCCTGAACACAAGGACTCGCCTGTATTTATGTCAATACATGTTGTTGTTAGTTTGTAGTTGCTGCTGTGTTAAAAAAAAACAAAAAACAAAATCACCTCCATGTATTCACATTAATCTCGCTGACAACAAAACAAAGTCTGTTTTGATCTCATGACTACCACACTAATCACAAACACTTCTCTGTAGCTTTTATACAGAAACGTTAGCTTGTAGGAACTTTGATTGTTATTGTTGTCGATTGAAAAACAAAACCAAGTTGCACTTGTGTTATGTGTGCACCAGTTTTTGCTTCTCTTTGCTGTGGTCCAAACAAACCTTCGCTTGGAATCAGCCAATAGAATTCTGTAAAGTCATTAATCAAACTGTGCAGCTATAATTCAATGTGAACAAGGGTTCATGTTCTGCTTCATTGTTGTCAAACTCAAAATAAACACACTGGTTTATTTTTTTTTTAAAAATATATTTCCATTATCTCAAATCCAGGGGTCACCAACCTTCTTGAACCTCAGAGCTGCTTCCTGGGTTCCGAGTCACGTGAGGGGCAACCAGTTTGCTTCCCTCTCCTGAGATAACAAAGCTTTCTCAGTCACATATTATTGTTACTGATGCTGATCTATGTGAAGACGCTGATATCACGTTAAAGAGTTCTCAGTAAATATCAGCAATGACTCGACCAGGTTGCATGAAAAAAAAAAAAAAAAGAACAGACCTGCGACTCATGGAGATCAACCACGTTGGTGACCCCCGTCCTGTCGTGGCCGGGCGCGAACACAAGGGGGCAGTGCTGTGTAACAGTTGAAACGCGGTCCTCGGCACTGGGCAGCTGTCAATCACTTTCATTTTTTTTTTAATGTCTTGGAATTTCTACTATAAACGTGAAATACTGTCACTGCGTCTTGTTTCTTTATTTTGCACCGGAAATGACGCGTTTTCCCTCCAGTATTGATCTGGTTTAGATTGATCAGGTTTCTCAAACAGATGAACAAACTTTTATAGAGTTTGCTAGTAATATATATATATATATATAAAATATAAAATGATATATATATATATATATATATATAATAAGAAGAATAAAAATGACCTTTATTTTAATGGAACTAGATAGCTGTGAGTTGTGCCCTCCAGTTTGTCAGCTGCTTTACAGAGAAACACTAAACATAGTTTTAATTCAAAGAGCTGCCATTCTATCGAGACTATTGAAGTTTTAAAGGCCCAGTGTTGAAGATCTGTAGCACCATCTAATGGTGAGAAAGTAAATTGACAGAAATTTCAACCTTAATTTTTTTTCCGGCGGCCCCTGCTTTATCTTGCATCTTTCATGCGACGTCAAGGTTAGATAAATGACGTCAGCAGCAGGTTGAACCTCCTCCGTCCCTCTTTGTGACCGTTGGAAGAGCAGGAAAACAATTTTTTTTCCCCCCCTGCAAACTTTTATTCTCCAGACTGACTGAAGGTGATTTGTTGTTGACCGTGTGTTGTCATTAACCACGACGGTCCAATGGCTGCTGACCACAGTGTCGACACCGTTGTGTTCAAGAAACAAATTCCTCGCGTGCTTTGTCCATCATCAATCCGAAGGTGTCGTGGGGGGGAAAAAAAACAAGCTGGTGAAAACCAAAAGAACAACTCATCCAATGACCACACACACAAGGGAGGGAGAGAGAGAGAGAGAGAGAGAGAGAGAGAGAGAGAGAGAGAGAGAGAGAGAGAGAGAGAGAGAGAGAGAGAACCAGGTTTCATCAGACGTGGGAGTTTGCCGCGCCGTCAGCTGCAGCTCCAGCCTCTCGGTCCATCTGCTGCTGCTGCTGCTGCTGCTGCTGCTGCGGCTGATGATGTAACAGGAAGTAGTTTGTCGCCTCTCGCCGAGCTGACAGCGGCTCCGCTGCTCATTCAGTCCGGAGATCCTCCGCGTCCGCACGGTCTCCTGCTGCTCCAGCCTCGCGCCCCGGTGTCGCTGCTCCAGCCGTCGGATCCTCCTGCCCGGTAGGACGCCCCGCAAGCCGCGTGTCAAGAGGCGGTTCGGTTCCGTTCGGTTCGATTCTGTTCGCTGCCTCGCCGGGTCTCTTCCCCCCCCCCCCCCGCCCCCCACCCCACCCCTCTCTCCCGCTCCACCAAACCTCTGTGTTCAGCCTCCACGGTGTCACGGAGGTCGGATGCTTCTTTTTGTAGTTGTTGCTGTTGTTGTTGTTGTTGCTTCATGGTTTGTGTTTACGCCGTGGTCGTTGCATGCACACCACCCCCCCCCCCCCCCTTTTTTTCTCTCTCTCTCTCTCTCTCTCTCTCTTTCCCCCCCTTCTATAGGGTGTATGCGCACGGACACGTGCACGCGCCGCCGCTCTCCCACTTTGCCCGCGTGAGTTTTCACAAGTGGGGCTCCGTTAATCTCCCCGTTTTGGGCCGCATGTGAAAATTTGCGCGATGGAATGTGACGGCGGAACATATGGCGGCTGCACCCCCCCTACCCCCACCCTACCGCTGCGACGGTCCAGGCGCTGTGCGCGCAACAGTTCCACCGTCGTGAACGTGCACACGCGGCCCCTATATGATGTAGTACATCTGCTGCTGAGGCGCCGAGAGCCAGCGGTTGAACTGCTGCATTAAAAACAGCAAAGACCGTGAATCTAAACACAATAAGATCTCAATGGAAACAGCTTAATGCATGATAATAATAATAATAATAATAATAATAATAATAATAATAATAATAATATAAAAATATATAATATAAAAAATATTATTATTATTATTATTATTGGGTTTTCTGCTCGCTGATTTTCCATCGCCACTTGCATTGGATTCTGTTCCTCCATAGAAAACCAAGATACCGTTCGTTGCTCTCATACAGTTTTTATTTTCTTTCTTTTCTTGCTGCATATATATATATATATATATATATATATATATATATATATATGTATGTATATATATATATACATATATCACTTCCACAACTTCATTTTTATTCCTTATGCAGAACTCGCTAAATTGTACGCACTCATCAAAGCCAGAACAGGAAGCGAATCAAACACATCCAGTGAACTCCTTCACAACAAAGACAAATAATGACATAATGTATAAACAATACAAATACAAAATAAAATAACATGAGAACACACAATCTAACAATTATTATTATTATTATTATTATTATTATCATGTTAAATGCACTCATCTCGGCAGATGCAGGGTTGAGCTCATGCACTTTGACCCCGGCCACATCCCGCCATTGCTCAGATGAAATAATCTGCACTAGTGGAGCTGAAGTGACAGAGCAGCGGCAGCAGCAGCGGCAGCAGCAGCAGCGGCAGCTTTGATCTCAGCGGCGGCGGCCGCCTGCTAAATCATACGCACGGTTACATAAGCTGCAGATTTGGACAAGCTGGAAGTTTGTGGGCCGGACGGGGGAGGGAGGATGTTGGTGAATGGTGGTGAACAGTGTTGATGATGATGATGATGATGATGATGGAGATGATGGAGATGATGGAGATGAAGGTAAGGAGGAGGAGGAGGAGGATGTGATCGCGGTGTGAAGCTGTTGGTAGGCGACACTGGGCTGTGAGAAGGTGCCTGCAGTTATTTTTGTGTTTTCCTTCCAAACCTTCCTCCCTCTCCCTCTCCCTCTCCCTCTCCCTCTTCCTCTTCCTCGCCGTCCCTTCCCCTGCCTCTCCTTTTCTTCTTCTCATTTGATCCCACCGTGGCTGTCGTCTCTCGCTGCAGCGCTGAATGCAGTCGCCGTTGTTCTCGCTGGATAGTATCCTTGATGCCAGGAGTTGGAGCGATGTCGCTGGTGCAGCACCGACGTTTTTTTAACGTCACCATCATTGTTCTGCCCTTTAATTAAACGGGTTAAACCCTGTTTAGAGCAAATCACCTCTTTGCCAGTGGTGACCTGAAGCAGGCGGCAGCACCAAACACTGTCCAGGGGGCCGATGTGACCCCAGTTTCTGGCTCCTAGCTCCACTCCAGTGGCGTCTGCCTGCTGAAAATGAAAGTGAGCAGCTGCTGTTTCGTATTCACAGATCCTAAGAAGATGGTTCAGCAATGTTTGCGCGAAAATGGTGTGGTGACTGTATACAGAATTATCGGTAGAATGGCGCCATGAAAAAAAAAAAAAAAAAGATCCTCCCATGCAGCTGCTCGCAGTGAGCTGTGCTGTGCTTCTTGCTCACCACACCAAGTTGCCCTTCAGGCAGCTGAGACTGGGAAGGTGCAGCAGCCCCAGACGCTGTCACATCAGCAGGCAGGTGGCGCTCTCCTGCGAGGAGGTCAGAAAGAGGGTGCGCGTGTGTCACAGACGGGCGCTGATGAGGGAGGAGTTTGAATTGTGAATGTAAAAATTGGTTGTTTGCTGTGTGACTCCGCCCTCCAGAGAGAGAGAGAGAGAGAGAGAGAGAGAGAGAGAGAGAGAGAGAGAGAGAGAGAGAGAGAGAGAGAGAGAGAGAGAGAGAGCCGGGAAGGGCTGCACAACGCTGAGGAGGAGGAGCAGTGAAAAGAGGTGGATGGATGGATGGATGGATGGATGGATGAATGGATGGATGGATGGATGGATGGACTGATGGATGGATGGATGGATGGATGGATGGATGGGCTGATGGATGGATGGATGGATGGATGGATGGATAGATACATGGATGGATGGATGGATGGATGGATGGATGGACTGATTGATAGATGGACTGATGGATGGATGGATGGATGGATGGATAGATACATGGATGGATGGATGAATGGCTGGATGGGCTGATGGATGGATGGATGGATGGATGGATACATGGATGGATGGATGGATGGATGGATGGGCTGATGGATGGATGGATGGATGGATGGATGGATGGATAGATACATGGATGGATGGATGGATGGATGGGCTGATGGATGGATGGATGGATGGATGGGCTGATGGATGGATGGATGGATGGATAGATACATGGATGGATGGATGGATGGATGGATGGATGGATACAGTGATGAACAATCAGTTTAATAATGGATTCCAGCCTCTGTTTGTCATATTTGCTGTCAGGCTAAACAGTTTCCGTCTTGCTGTCGTGCCGCTCATCGTGTGTGTCAGTGTGTGGGCGTGGCCTGAGCGGCAATATCCCGAGCGTAGCCTGGCAACACCGCCGCCGGCCGTCATCACGTTCTGATTCAGGCCTTTTGTTCTGAGCGTCGTGGCGCAAGAGCGCATAAAAATAATCAGCGGCGCCCTCGGCAGCCACTCTGAGGGAAGCTGTGATGTAACCGCCCCCGACCTCCGGCAGCCAATCACAGAGTCGTAGCGCGGCGGCACGACGCCGATGCTGTGGGTTTTTTTTTTTTTTTTTCCATCCAGCGTGTCTGAGTTTGTCAGTTTGACTGAGTGAAGCGAGCCTTCACCTCCTCACTAATTCAATCATGAGTGCAGCGGATCTTCTCACTGGACCTTCATTTATGTAGCAGGTAGTTCCGACCGGAGTCATTCGATTAGAACTCAGGCAGGAGGGATGTTTTCATGAGCCACCAGTCCACTCTCTCTCTCTCTCTCGCTCTCTCTCTCTCTCTCTCTCTCTCACTCTCTCTCTCTCTCTCTCTCTCTCTGTCTCTCTCTCTCTCTCTCTTTTGTCCGACAATCAATTGTTTTAGTTTCGGGTTTCCCCCCAAAAATCGAAACAAATCTTCATATCCTTCTTTTTTGATTTCCGTTAACAAGTCGCACATCCAGTTTGAGGCTCCAACATCTTTGCAGCTCTTCTAATGCAGATATTAACTTTGATTTAGCCAGGTTTTTTTTTTTTCTTGTCCTTTATCTGGGACACACTTCATGTTTGCAGCCACTCACTCGTCGTCGTTCCAGTCAAATGGCAGCGTGGCGACTCGGCTGATGGATCGATGGAGCTCCAACGTGTGGTTTGGTTCAGACAAGATCAGATCAGATCAGCTTGTGTGACTCCAGCGGCGAGTGGGTGGGCGGAGCCAGTGGCACCCCTGTTAAGCTCAGTCCAAGTCCTAAAGTTCACGAAGAAACTTTCCAGATTGTTCCTCGCCGTCGACTCGAAGCGCTTCCTCCTCCTCTTCGCTCTTCGCCGTCAGCCGCCGTCACTCTTTTCTCTTGGTCGGGACACGTTTTGGACGGCGGCGGCGGCCGAGCTGCCAGCTGGCGGCGGCGGAAGATGAATGTGTGAGGCCTGTTCCCCCCCCCCCGCTGACATCTTGCGCAGTTGCGCAGGCTCACGCTAAACACACAAACTGATTGTGCAACCAGAAACGTCAGAGGCGACGCCTCCGCTGCTGATTCCTACCGTCATTTATTTTAATTTCTTATTTTTTTTGGAAGTCCTTGTGACCTCGTGGCAGGTCAAAGGTCACACTGGTGGATCCTCACCGACAGCAGGGCTGAATCTGGTTCTCCTGCGGCCGAGGGGGGAGAATTTTCTTCTGCTTTTTCTCACTGGTGGCTGCATCAATTTGGCTTGCAGTGACGTTTTTTTTATTTTTTTTTTTACCTTTTTTCCTTTGCTTTTATTGCCAGCCCAGCAGATAGCAGTGAATGGGAACTGTGTGAATCCCTCATAAATCATGGAAGCACACTGGACGTCTGCGGCTGCCCCGGAATCGATTCACCTCCTACAGCCACACAGAGAGCAGGAGCAAAGCCTGTCTTGTATAGAAATATCTATGTGTGTACATATCCATACATATATGTGTGTGTGTACATATATGGCTCCACTCTCTTCAGCTTTCCTTTCAACCTCATTGAACTTGAGCCCTGGTTGCGCTTCAGCTTGCATCGGATTAGCGTCCCCTGGTATAAATTATATGTGTTTCCCAGTTGCAGCGCCGCGGGCTGAAGTTATCATCTTACACAAAAGAACACTGGCGCTCGCATGCATCAGCGTCAGAGAGCCGGGCTGCCCGCAGGTCGGACTGGGTTCCGTGTCGGGGATGAGAGAACCTTTGGAATTGTTTTTTTTTTTTTTCACCCCCCACCCCACCCCACCCCACTCTTATATTACGGAGGCTCATTTTTCTTCCTGCTGCATCGCAGAGCCGTTGAGAGACCTGGAGAAGCTCTTTGGTTTCTAAGGGTGGATCATCTCCGTGCAGGATAAACAAACATTTACGGAACATGTAGTCACGGACACGGACCTCCAGAGGAACTGCATGGGAGGAGGACAGCTGGCATACATAAAACAAACTCTGTGTGTTTCCACCGTTTGTCTCTCAGAGGACGGAGCTGAATGAATGAATGCTATTGTCGTCTTCAGACTGGAGCGGATGAACCAGAGGTGTAGGTTACTGCTCATGTGGTGGTTCTGGTGAAATCAACCGACCCACTGCTCATATCTCTGCTCATCTCTGCTCCAATTCAGTCTCTGAATTCAGTCTCAGCAAACTAACCATTGTTAGTTTGCTGTCGTTAGCAGCTAATGCTAGTTTGAGTCCCGAGCTAGTTTGAGCTTGAAGTCTCTCACTTCAGGCTCAAGTGCACCACCTCTGGTGGCTGAAGGAGAATCATGTTGACGATGTGCATCATAGGCAACATCCATCCATCCATTTCCAATACCCGCTTCCTCCTGAGCCCGACTGGACAGGCAACACTGTGAACAACATGTGGTGTGTGGACAACATCAAGCTCAGCTGCAGCTGCAGAGCCATTTCTTCACTCTGGTGTTTAAATGTCAGTGCTGTTATTCATGTCCGCACCGTCTTTGCAGTGTTTATAGATATTCTTATTGTGAAGTTTTAGAGGTTTTTTTTTATTGTTTGATGTTTTTAACTTTTCTTTTCTGCTTTGTTCATCTTTAACTTTGACTCTTTGGGTGAATTCCAATTCCTCCCTCAACCCTCAATCTCAACCCTCAATCTCAACCCTGCGCGCTCCCGCGAGGTGCAAGTGCTGTCCCGATTCTCAGAAGGTCCAGTTGAGGGAGGAGTTTAAGGGCTGTATCGCCCTCAATATTGAGATTCTCCGGCACCACCCTTGGCAGTCAGGGCTACCCAGAAGGCATTGCGTATTTTCGCCAAGACATCTTGGAAAAAGAGGGCGATGTAAAAGCGAGCTACAAATGGAAGTATTTTCTTAGTTAATAAAGATATAAATATTACCAAACCATTTTATTGTCTTAGTTTAAGACTTTTTTATGGATTATTGACATCGTTGTTGCGTAACATTTTTTTTTTTTACTTTACGAGGTTTGTCAACCGGACCGGCGGTCCCGGCTTCACAATACTTGTGAACATCGTTGTGTAGCGAAGGAGGACTTCTTCCTTTTTAGTCGTCTTCTTCTTCTTTGTCGTCGTCGTCTTCTTGACAGACTGGACGTAGCTTTGGCGTAAGGCCGCCCCCCACAGTCTGAATACGTAACTGCACTTAAGGGGTGTCCCATTTCTAAGCCCTTACACTTATTTTTGAGGGCCAAGATTGAGGGCCAAAGATTGAGGAGTTAAGGGCGAGGGTTGAGATTGAGGAGTTCAGGGAGGAATTGGAATTGGCCCTTTAACTCTTTGAGAGTTTGGGGGCGTGGTCGTCTCTGTTTCCTCCGAGGGCAGGAAATCTCGTTAGTGCGGTGGATGTATGTGAGCTATGCTACCGTTGCTCAGCTTTTACTGGCTGGAATGCTTTGCTTGCGTTGGCCGGCTGCTTCACCCCCGACACCTCGCGGCCCGGAGGAACCTGTTGCGTTTCTCGGCTTTGTTTGCGCCGCGCTCCAGCGGTTTCGTGGCGGGTGAAACCTGAGTGTGCTCGTAATGACGTGAATACCTCCCCTAGAGGTCAAGTTGAGGGCCTGCGACGCGCAGCGAGAGGATGTCTCCTCGCGGCTAAAAGTGAACTTGACCGAGCTCCAAGGTTATTTTGGTGGCGGTGGGGGAACCACTTGTCTGGATCTGGATCCTCCAGCAGACGACTCCGTCCCGTTCGCTGGAAGTTCCGTCTGTCGAGCTGCTGAGCTGTTGAGCGGTTGCAAACTGCAGCTGCTCCTCCGTGTGTTTATGCGTCGGTGACAGTAGCGTCGCGGAGCGGAGGAGCTTCATTTATTTATGTTCATTCCAAGCTTTTGAGTAGAACCACGTCAGTGAGTCCTTGAATCCATGAGAGCGGCTTCTTGCTGAAAAAACTGTTTCCAAAGCAACATCCATGCACACAGACTGCAAGTAACAAATAAATAACCTGCTTTGGAGACAAATCTTTAGTCTGGAAGTGGGAGGAGTCTGTGGGAATTAGCCTGTTAGCCTCCCGCTAGCTTCCTCCGGTCCTTCTCTCTGTCTGGCCGTGGCTTGGAAACTGCTGTTGCTGCTGCTGCTGCTGCACCAAAACATTGACATGGGCGGCGAGGAGGAGCGGCCGGGCAGGTGCACCGCCGGCCAGCCGTGTTTATTTTTAACAAGATATTTGTGCTATTTTTTCCTTTGCGTGGACCAGAGGCTTCTGGAACAGGATCCTTTTCAGTAGCATCACCTTCCAGCACAAACGTATAAACACTTATATATATATGTGTGTGTGTGTGTGTGTGTGTGTGTGTGTGTGTGTGTGTGTGTGTGTGTGTACATATATATATATGTGTGTGTGTGTGTGTGTGTGTGTGTATATATATGTGTGTGTGTGTGTGTGTATATGTATATGTATATATGTATGTATGTGTATATATATGTATATAATGTATATATGTATATATATGTATATATATATATATATATATATATATATATGTATATATATATATATATGTATATATATATATATACATTATATAAATGGCCGTTGTAACAGTGATATTTTTCCCAGCCACTGCACTGCTTGCTGAGGCTGAGCTCTCTCCTCTTCAGGCCGCCAGCCGTCTTCACTCCTCCAGTTGCAGGAATTGGGTCGCCGTGTGTTTCCGGTCTTTTCTGCGCTTGTTTCTCTTCTTGCTCGGAAAGCCGCTCGCTGCAGCTTTTCTCCAGGCGGCCGGATGGCTCTTCTTCCGTCGATGGCAGTGTTCTGCACGTGAAAATCTGAAGAAGAAAAAAGCAAAAGTACCCAATATCAGCAGCTGACCTCAGTACGGAACCAGGTGGCCTGCTGGTCCGGGACCATCGCTCTGTGACGCCTGGAGACGGCCGTGCAGTTTGTGTCGTGTTGTCCGTTCGCAGTCACTTCAGTTTTTATATTTTCTACATTCTGACGCTCATGTTGAACTTCAATGAGTCATCGGCGTGTTCAACCACGGCTGCAGCTGCGTGTCCATGACCCCTAGAATTGCACAAACTTGGAAAAACCTCTGAAATACTCAACGGAAGTGACGCGTCTCCCTCTGCCTCGGCTTTCACACCGACCGCCTTTGGTCTGTAATTGCCGCAGATGCTGACAGTGAGCAGCTCCTCCCTCACTGGAGGAGAAAGGCTTCTGGTTCGCCATGAAAAAAAGAAAAAAAAAAGTGCATGGCGATGCACCCCAGAGTGTCAGCCGGAGGGATGTAGGGATGGAAAAAAGAAAAAAAACAAAAGAAAGACAGACGATGAGCAGCAGCAGCAGCAGCAGCAGCAGCAGCAGTGTCAGCTGATCTAGATTGGCTCGATCCCTCCATCCAAGAGTGAACAGTCAGTGGATCACACCCCGCCCCCCCTCCCCCGTCCCTCCCCTCCGCCCCCCCCAGCCGCTGGACGAAGATGCTGAGCGACAGAGTCGTTCAATATTCATGAGTTCTGGAGCTGCAGCGTCCATGTCGAGCTGCACAGCCTGCAGGCCCGGACCACCGCTGTGGTTGGCTGCAGGTCTCACCCTCCCCTCCCCCAACACCCCCAACACCCCTCCCCCCCGCACATCTGCTCGGATCTCTCCTCCTCCTCCTCCTCCTCCTCCTCCTCCTTCTCCTTCTTCTTCTTCTTCTCCTCTTTTCCTTTAGCCACATCTGCTCGTGCCCTCGGCGGCTCCGTGTGCTCGTGATGCCCCTGCCCCCCCCCCCGGTCACGTGGGAGAGATTATGCTCGTGCACAGCTGATCCCTGTGGGAAACTTGCGTTTGCTGCCTTTGTTTTTTGTGCCACGCCAGAGAGAAAGAGAGAGGAAGAGAAAAGAACGAGTGCGTCTGCGGCTCTTTAAGGTCTTCCATGACAATAAACGTTTGACTCGGTGACCCCTTGACCTCGGAGGTCAAACCCTGGCTGGTGAAGTGACGACTGCAGTTGCGGTAGTTTCTAATTGCCGGTGCTGGATGGCTCATTTGGTTTTCTTGCTGCCGTCCTCTTTCCAGGTGTCACATGATCGTCTGACGCAGAGGCGATGAAGAGATGAAGACGGCCTTGATGTGAGATGCCAGGAACAAAATCAAAAAAACCTTTTCAACACTTTTTGTTTGATCTTTTGTGTCATTATTTCCATTTGGCCGGGGGAATAAGAAGACCTGATTGGTGCAATCACACGGACTCACTGTGCTGACTGGGTGCCAGTTTGCTTTTAAATCCCCGAGCCTTCTTCCTCTGAGACCCTCAGTCTGTGAGACGTTGAGGTTGTCGCGTAGCCGCCGGCTGCTCAGAGTCAATCCACTCCGTGTTTCAAGGAAAGGAGAGAAATGGAAAAGTGAGCCGCTGTGTTTTTTTTCTCCTTTGTTCTGCAGCTGACAGACAGAATCACCGAAAGGGTGAAAAGACTTTTTCCCAGTAACGACACTGGTGTGGTTGCGGTGCGGGGCGGGAACGTGCCTGAGCGAGAGGATCCAGCTGGATGCAGGAAGTCATCTGGCTCATCAACACCTGCACTCCTCCGGCTGTTTCCACACACACACACACACACACACACACACACACACACACACACACACACACACACACACGGGCCGGCCGGTGGACACATGTTGCACCAGCCTCGTGTTTTTCCAGAGCCGAGTAAACACGAGTGCTCTGGGAAAAAGGCCGGCTGGCGTTCCGAGGAGTGATTCCGAGGTCTGATCCCGAGTTTCACCCGGTCCCGTGTGTGACCCGGGTGAGGGGACCCCGCCGCCAGCCAGCTGTCCTGCCGCCACAGCTCAGGGCGGAGAACCCAGGCTGTGGCTCCGCCCAGCGGACGTCCTCGTCCCTCCTGAACTGGGCTCAGACGTCGGCAGTAAATCATAAATGTTTATTGAGTTTTCCGTTAAAAAAAACAAACAAAACGCTTCTCATCCTCCGTCTTTCATCGGGCTTTAAATGAGTCACCGGAGGTTCCGTCCCACCTTCAGGAAGTCCGCAAAGTCACTTAGTGCTGTTTGCCGGTGAAGAGCGACGCAGCCGTGGGCGCCGACCAAGAGTGCGAACACAGCCACCACCTCCACTCTCCACAGGGTTTTAAATCCATTGTCGCGGCTGCTGCTCCACTTCATGGTCGGCTGACTGATGTAATATACGGGAGCACGATAATGCACAAGTTTTGCTTTATAAACATATATTTATATATATATATATATATATGTGTTTATATGTATATATTTTTTTATTTATTTGTGGGGGGTTGAGATCATAAATAATAACAACTGGCTGCCTGCCAGTGAAGGTCGTCATTCTGCTGAAGAATAAAACATTTAAAGAAAAAAAAAAAACAAGCTTCCTGCTGATGTTGCGCTCGTGTTT
>NW_027466213.1:422500-502500 GCF_046127955.1 Nelusetta ayraudi
AAACAGCAGATGAGTGTTGCTGCGTGTGTTCAAAAAAAATAAAATAAAAAAATTCTTTTGTTCTTTTTTTTTTGTTGTTGTTGTTGTTCTGGCTCCACAGTTTGTTTTAATGTTTGATGCAATGTCAAAGTTTCCAGCGTGCAACGGTCAAGATGCTGGAAGGGAAGAGAGGCTGTTGAAGTGAGACTCAGTTGAAATGAGAAGGAAGTGATGAATAATTATTAGAACTTGATGAGGTGATGTGCATGTCAAGGTGCATTTTGGACACACAAATAGTGCCTTAGGTCACCAGAAAATTAGATTTTTCATTTTTTATAAGTTTAGTCAAAAAAAGCTAAAAGGCTATGTCAACTCTAGCAGGTCATGTGACACACAGGGCCACGCCCACCAAGGCCGCACACCTGTGTTTTACTGCCGGTGTAGGTACAGAATCTGTCCTTGTCTCCGAGATCTGCCAGGGGTCTGACGGCAACTCTATTAGAACAAACTTCACCGTGGTGGAACTGATGGATAGATGGATAGATGGATAAATAGATAGATGGATAGAATCAGAATATATTCTGATTCTATCGTTGAAATTGTCGGAAGATCTCGTAGCCCGGGCAGATTTGGTCTTTTGATGATGTTTGCTGTACGACAGCAGCAGACCTGATAAAGTGGCCAGTGACTCAGCGAGTCCAATCACCAGAGCCAGTCGTGGTCACATGATGAGTCCTTCACGCTAATTGGGGTCGACTGATATGAGGCCAAAGTTAAAAATAGATTTTTTTTTCCTCTCCTTTTTTTTTTTTTTTTTTTAATGGATATTGGACGATTTCCCCAAGACGGTGATTCACTTATTTAATATTTTTCTCTTGATGACTCTTTTACCACGGAAATTAATGATTCCTCTGTGTGAAACACATGTTGAGCACAGATGAAATTGAGCACTTGGCTAACAGAACTCTCTCTCTCTCTCTCTCTCTCTCTCTCTCTCTCTCTCTCTCTCTCCCTCCCCCCCCCCCCCCCCCTCTCTCTCCACTTCTTGCGTCTTCTTTTTTTCCTCTTCGTCTCTCTTTCATCTCGAGGACCTCGGCTGCACAAAAACAAAAATGTTTGTTTCCTGGTTGAAAGTTTGGCGCCGGTGCTGCTCGTTGGCTCAGGCCCGGTGGCTTTGCACGGAATTCTCACCGTGTTTGTTTAGGCCTGTTTTTTTTTTTTTTTTTTTTTTTTTTTTTTTTTTCCATGTTTGGATCCGAAGGCTGGAACTTTAA
This sequence comes from Nelusetta ayraudi, assembly GCF_046127955.1. Classification (NCBI taxonomy): domain Eukaryota; kingdom Metazoa; phylum Chordata; class Actinopteri; order Tetraodontiformes; family Monacanthidae; genus Nelusetta; species Nelusetta ayraudi. Next base: position 423,754 of record NW_027466213.1, read on the forward strand.
CTTTAACTCGCTGACTCAAAACTGAATTGTTGGTTCTCCGTTCCAGTTCCGTCAGCTGTGTCACTACGCCAGGATGAGCGGCGTCGACTGGAGCCCCCTGCTGGCACTGCTGCTGCTGTGCAGCCCCGCCAAGGTACGAAACACTGAATCTGTGTCGCACGCACGCAGGTTTGTTGGGTTTTTTTCCCCTGATTTCCCAGAGTTCCACCTCCTCCTCCTCCCCCTCCTCTTCCTCCTCCTCCTCCTCCTCCTCCTCTTCCTCCTCCCCCTCCTCCTCCTCCTCCTCCCGTCCAGGTGTTTGTCGTCGGCAGTCAGGTGGAGGTGGAGGTCAACGAGACGCAGCAGCAGCAGCATCCCGTCAACGTCTACCACGAGCTGGGCGTCACCAGGAACAAGATCGTCACCGCCCAGTTCGAGTGCTATCAGAAGATCATCAAGGACTCCTCCCACAACCGAGACGGTGCGTTTGGTTTCTCCGCCTGCGCCTCCCCGCTGGGGCAGGATTTAGCGCCTCACGGTTCATCTGCTGCCCCTCCAGCTGCGGCAGAGCCCATGTGTGACCGGACCTGGGACGGCTGGCTGTGTTGGGACGACACCAAGCCGGGCGTGGTGTCGGAGCAGCACTGCCCCGACTACTTCCAGGACTTCGACCCCTCAGGTGGGACCTGCACCGCCCAGCACCGCTCACGCTGTGGACCTTCACCTTCATTCGCTTTCATTTCAGACAAACGTCGTCTTTTTGGGGTTTGACCTCTAAATATTGATGTAAGAAGCAGGTGCAAAAAGTCTGAGTTAAAAGTTGAATTCATTACTGATTCGTCGTGGAATTTTGAGGAGTATCTCGGCTTTCACACACAGAAAAAAAAAGAAAAAAAAAAGATACATGCAATAGATAGATAGAATAAATGGATATAAAACCTCCTGTATATTGACGGAAATAAAATGAAAGATTGCAGTGTGGATCAAGTGCCTCCTGCTGATCTTCAGGCTGGATCTTGCTTCATGTTTGACTGTATTGCTCCATGTGATCCCCGCAGAGATGGTCACCAAGATCTGCACCGAGAGCGGACGCTGGTTCCTGCACCCGGAGAGCAACCGCACTTGGAGCAACTACACCACCTGCAACGAGCACACCAATGAGAGCCGAGTGGTGGGTGGTGGTGGGTGGTGGTGCTGGAGGCTCCGCCTGTGTGTGTGAATTAGATGGGGAGCAGCAGCAGGAACAGGAAGTGCTTCCTTCCTCTGCTGCTCAGCTCCCGCCGGTCATCGGTCACATTGATCCTGATAATCTGATCACGGCCTGTTTGTCCCCCCCCCCCCCATCCTTCCTTCCAGACTGCCATGAATCTCTTCTACCTCTCTCTGATTGGCCACGGCCTGTCGCTGACGTCCCTGCTCATCTCGCTGGGAATATTCTTCCACTTCAAGTGAGGCGCCGCCCCTCTCCTCCCCTCCCCTCCCCTCCCCTCCCCTCCCCTCCTCTCCCCTCCTCTCCCCTCCTCTCCCCTCCCCGAGTCCAGGCTGAGATCTTGATTTTTTACATTTTTTTTTAATTTGCTCGCAGGAGTTTGAGTTGCCAAAGAATCACCCTGCACAAGAACCTCTTCATCTCCTTCGTCTTCAACTCCATCATCACCATCATCTGGCTGTCGGCGGTGGCCAACAATCAGGATCTGGTTCGCAGGAATCCGGTGAGTTACAGTAGAAGAAAGAATCAAATGAAGTCAAGTCAAGTCAATCTCTGTTTGCGCTGGTATGGAAAGCTGCTTCCCTCTGCTCCCTCAGACCAGCTGCAAAATCTCCCTCTTCATCCACCTCTACCTGTTTGGCTGCAACTACTTCTGGATGCTGTGCGAGGGCATCTACCTGCACACGCTGATCGTGGTGGCCGTGTTCGCTGAGAAGCAGCACCTGATGTGGTACTACCTGCTGGGCTGGGGTGAGTCCCTCCGGCCCCCTGGTGGCCACATCTGGGGAAAGACAAAGAAACTTATTTCCTGTGTTGACAAGAGCCGCAGCGCGTGTTTATTGTTCCGACCGGCGTTCCTCAACGCAGAGCTGTTTTGATTGGCTCTCAGCTTTGTGTGCAGTAGAAAGTGGGATTGCGTTTTTATTTTTTGTGTAATAAATTTGGGTCTTTGCGACTTCATGATCGGGAACAACGTGTGGCTGCTGAGACTCCGCCAGTGGAGAAGCACTGCTTTGGACGGTCATGTGACCACTGCACGCTAGCAGCCTTCCACCCAGACCTCATTCACAATCATGAATCAATAACTTTTAGCAGCTTTACTTTTTTATAAAGTCCACACCACCAACAGCTGTTTTTCTTATTGACATTACAAAGCATCCGGATGCTCAGCCGATCTTTTCTTCTTTCCCACCTGCAGGATTTCCTCTCATCCCTGCCTCCATCCACGCCATCGCTCGCAGTTATTACTACAACGACAAGTAAGACCTTTGCTGCCGCCACAGTAGTGGAGGGGGAGGAGGGAGAGAAGGGGGGCGGGGGGGGGGGGGGTAGCTGGAAGCAAACAAGCAACCTTAGAGCCACTAATCAGCATAATGGATGGTTGTGTCATGTTGTGCAATGTCGTGTCGTCGATTTTGTTTGTTTAACTATAGTTTATCTCCTCCCCCTCCTCCTCCTCCTCTCCTTCTCTTTGCCGCTGCAGCTGCTGGATCAGCTCCAAAACCTCGCTGCTCTACATCATCCACGGCCCCATCTGCGCCGCGCTCTTGGTGAGAAGGTCCCGCCTCGAACCGCCTAACGCACAGTCGGCGGGGAAGTTTGTGTGTCGGGCTTTTATTGCTTCTGTTAGCAACACTCCAGTCAGAGATACTCACAATACGCACAAACCGCTGGTTATGTAATTCAGTGTAAAAAAACAAAACAGAAAAGAAACGGAAAGAAGGGCTTCTGTTATTGCAAGCATCCAAGGACGTGATAAAAACATCAGCAGCAGCAGCAGCAGCAGCAGCAGCAACAATAACACTAACACTAACAGCAACAGTAACAGTAACAACAGTAACCCCTGTTTTACACCAGAAGCGTCTGCAGAGCGTCAGCAGAGCGACCGCGTTGACGCTCTGCTGACGCTCCAGCACCCTAACCCACACAGGATGCGTTTTACGAGCAGAGCGTCTCGATCGGTTCACGCGAGGATTGCAAGATCGCGCGACAACCCAGGTAGTTTTCACGTGTTTTTAAAGAAAACAACAATGAAACAAAACATCGATACTTCGAGACAGATCGATGTGTGTAAAAAAGAAAAATAATAATAAAGCGAACTGCTGGCATCATACAAAATGCAGGTATTTAAAGTACAGATGCATTTTGTTCATCATAGTTTGAGATTCAAAGTGAAATCTGTTTTTGTTTGACGGCCGACCTGAACAGCGCTGAAGCCGATGCGTCACGTTGATGTTTCACAGTAAAGTACAGCACATATAAATACAAAATCCAGCACATTGTGTGTTATGATGAAAATCAACCGGATCCACCGTGTTTTTACACCACTGACTTCCTGTCTGAACGATCCCACCTGCTACGATTGACGCAGGAGGGACGCGGCAAGCGTCAAAGAATAAATTCTGGCGTTCTTTTCCAGCGGCTCGCGTTTTACTGCTTCTGGGACGCTTCTGAAACGCGGACACTCTGCGCCTGGTGTAAACCTGCTCGTTGACTTTAGTGGCCGCGTTTCACTGCGTCGACGCGGACGCTCTGCTGACGCTCTGCAAACGCTTCTGGTGTAAAACAGGGGTTACAGTAACAGTAACAACAGTAACAACAGTAACAACAGTAACAGCAGCAGCAACAGTAACAACAGTAACAGTAACAACAGTAACAACAGTAACAACAGTAACAGCAGCAGCAGCAGCAACAGTAACAGCAGCAGCAACAGTAACAACAGTAACAACAGTAACAGTAACAGCAGTAACAACAGTAACAACAGTAACAACAGTAACAGCAGCAGCAGCAACAGTAACAGCAGCAGCAGCAGCAGCAACAGTAACAACAGTAACAACAGTAACAGCAGTAACGACAGTAACAACAGTAACAGCAGCAGCAGCAACAGTAACAGCAGCAGCAGCAGCAGCAACAGTAACAACAGTAACAACAGTAACAACAGTAACAACAGTAACAACAGTAACAGTAACAGCAGCAGCAACAGTAACAACAGTAACAGTAACAACAGTAACAACAGTAACAGCAGCAGCAGCAACAGTAACAACAGTAACAACAGTAACAGCAGTAACGACAGTAACAACAGTAACAGCAGCAGCAGCAGAGAAGTCGAACACTCGTCTTTCAGCTCAACACAACATTCCTCCCTAACGAGGAGTGTGCGTGTGTGCGCGTGTGCGTGTGTGCGTGTGTGCGTGTGTGCGTGTGTGTGTGTGTGTGTGTGTGTGTGTGTGTGTGTGTGTGTGTGTGTCCAGCCCAGAGAAGCGGGAAACCGTTGTAGAAACACTAGTAATTGTGTTTATGCTGTGAAATCAATGAGAGCCCCGCCCCTGCCCCGCCCACTGGGAGGCAGCGGCCCCATGGAGCCGACCGCCCAGGGTGGGTCAGGGGGGAAAAGGAGCTCCTGGGAGACTGGGAGTGCAGGCGGTGATGGCTCGACGGTGCTGCTGATGAATGTGTGCTCAGCTGAAAATAGCAGCCATTTATCTTCCCGGGCAGATATTCCCAGAAGATCCCGTCTCTTCCCATCTCTTCCCGTCTCTTCCCAGCACACTGAGTCACTGCGTGTGTCTGTGTGTTTTTAATAACTTCCACTTGATTCGGTTGATTTCCAGCTCCTCACAGAAGCAGTCATCACTAATCATCGCCGTTTGATCACAGTTGTAATAAAATTGCAATACTGAAGCATATCCTGTGTATCTGCGCTAGCAGTCAAAACTTTGGACACACCTGTTGACTACTTGACTACTTTCTACACTGTAGATCCACACCGAAGACATCAAATATATGATATGTATACTGTCTATATGTGATATTCTATATATTTTATACAGGGTGGCTATGCTAGATCATCTCAAATATAAAACCTGTTATTTCACTCTTGTTGGTTGAATCCATATTCCATGTGTTTGCATTCATAGTTTTGATCCCTGTGTGTCCAAACTTCTGACTGGTGGTTTATGAAAAGCGACGACTTTTAGTGGACTAATAGATGCATGCTTGCACTTTATTGATGCCGAATGGATTAAAATGACGACTTTTCACTGCGTCAAAGCACCAAACTTTATTGACTTGTCTTCCTTCTCCCTCCCTGCGGCGCCACCACCAGGTCAACCTCTTCTTTCTGCTCAACATTGTGCGGGTGCTCATCACCAAGCTGAAGGTGACCCACCAGGCCGAGTCCAGCCTCTACATGAAGGCGGTGCGAGCCACCCTCATCCTGGTGCCGCTGCTGGGCATCCAGTTCGTCCTCATCCCCTACAAGCCCGAGGGACGAGTCTCCTCCGAGATCTACGACTACATCATGCACATCCTCATGAACTACCAGGTGAGACGGCAGGGCAGGAGGAGGAGGAGGAGGAGGAGGAGGAGCCTCCACAGGTTCCAGCAGTTGTTCTTCTCCAACGTTCATACTAAAAAAAAAACAGTTGTGAAGAAGACCCATCATTGACCCGCTGGTGTGTTTGGGAAGCAGGAAGTGACACACACACACACACACACACACACACACACACACACACACACACACAAACAAACAGGCTTAACAGTTGGATGTTTGCAGATGATACCCGATTATTAGGAGCAGCGAAGGCAGAAGGTCTCCACCACTGGATATATGTGTATATGTATGTGTATATATGTGTATATATATGTTTAGCCTCCATGTGAACAGCGGCTTCATGTTATTTTCTATGTGTTTAGTTTTTATGTAATAATTCATTCATCCAAAAGGGATTTCCTAAAGAACTGTGTTGAAGAGGCACAGTGCTGTCATTATCAAGACTGACGGGGGTTGAAATAGACCTGATAATCTACAGCATATAACCCCCACCCCTCACATCCGCACCCCACCACTACCCCCCCACCCCACGTCCATTGTCACCTGACGCTGGTGGAAAGTGCTGAGTCGCCACTTTATGTTCCAGGCATTTGATTTTCCGCTGGCAGAGGAAATGCAGGCGAAGCCCCGTGACATTTTGCCAGGGGTTCAAATCTGTGTTGTTACTGTAAAGCAGTTGAACCCAACATCATTCCAGTCAGTCAGTCAGTGAGTCAGTCAGTCAGTCAGTCAGTCAGTCAGTCAGGAAAACACAGAATGACTTCAGCCACTCCAGACACGTGAACGTCTGCTTTTCTGCTTCGACTCCGGGATTCCTTCTTGATCTTATTTCTTCTGCCCTCCAGCGCCCCCTGCTGGGCCAACACACTGACGAGATGCTGAAATCTCTGCGTCTCATTCTTTCTTTCCTTCTTCTTTCCAGGGTCTGCTGGTGGCCACCATCTTCTGCTTTTTCAACGGAGAAGTAAGAGCAGTCTGAATGTTTGTGCATGCATGTACAACACAGACAGACAGACAGACACACACACACACACACACACGGTCCACACTTCCTCATTGTGCTCACGGACAGCCGAGGCAATTTCCTCAGCGTGACCCTGCGAGCCGGACGGTGAACTTGTGGAATGTCCCGACTCTCTGGGGCTTCGCTGGGGATTAGAAGCTCTGTGCTGTTGGACCGCAGCCGCGGCCTGCACACGCTGACCCACAGCCCACAGCGCTTGTGCAATCGATGGGCCGAGGGGCCGCGTGCGTGCGCGTGTGTTTGCCTTGAAAATGTCAAATCAGAGCTAATGGAAGGAGAAAAGCAGCAGAGCCGAGAGACACGTTGACGTCTGCAGACGATCTATCAAGAAACTCTCGACTTCCGACGGTTCATATTAGCGCTGGAATCATGTCCAGGATGTGACCTCGCTGTGACCCAAGCCCCATCCACCCCCACCCCGGAAAAATGGGTGAAAGGAGACGATTGGATCGACGGATGTCTACTAATAAAAAAAAAACAAAAACCCACAAACAACAAAAAAACAAACATAACGTGATAAAATGAATTGTCGGCTAAGAAGCAACGGCGAAAATGAAGCTGTGGCGCGAGCAGAAAAATCTCAAACGTTCTCAAAGCGTGTGATTAAACGTAGCGGCTACCTGCAGAAAGAGGGCGGAGCCTGAGCAAGCTAGCTAGCGCAGTGAGAGTAGCCGTGTTGGAATATTTCCAATGAACAGCCTGTCGCGGGGAGACTGTCGATCATCCGAACAACGGTTTTTCACAAAATAAAAGCTATTTATAAGCTAATTAATAAGATATTTCCGAAATGTCGACAAAATGCGATTGCGATTTGCAGCCATATCTGAGAGGTTCTTCCAAGTTGAGTTCTTTCCACCACCGGCTTTTATTGCCATACTTAGGTTTTGCGCAATTCCAGGGGTGATGGAAACGCAGCCAGTGAGACAGACGCGATGCTTTCAAGTTGCATCGTAAATCTCAGGATTCAGCCCTGGAAGCCCTGAATCTCACAGAATGCCCCGAAAATGTGCGTTGTACTAAAGAATGAGTGGAAAGCTGAATGATTGTTGTCTCTGTGTGTGTGTGTGTGTGTGTGTGCCCAGGTCCAGGCGGTCCTGCGGCGCCACTGGAACCAGTACAACCTGCAGCTGAGCAGCAGCGTGGGGAACCACTCGGACGCGCTGCGCTCGGCCTCCTACACGGCCTCGTCCATCACCGAGGTGCAGGGCTGCTACAGCATCGACGGACACTCGGAACACATGAACGGCAGGAGCTGCCACGAGGCCGACGGCGCCCTCTACAGGTCGGACGGCCCCTTCGCCTGACCCCGCCCTGAGCCCTGACCTCCCTGAGCCCGCAGCTGAAGCAGCGGACAGAGATGCATTCTGATAATCACAATACTCTCCTCTTTTTTGTTTTTGTTCATTTTTTTGAATGGATGTTCCTGTCGGACTCTGTCGCCCTCTCTCTCTGAGGAGTGACGTTGTGCACAAACAGCCTCTGGGTGACGCTGTAACAACTTCTTTAAGACGGTTACTGCCAAATTGTGAAAAAAGGAAAAAAAAAAGAAAAAAAGCTCCTCACCTGCCTGCTTCCTTTAATTTGTTTTCTATTGGATCTAATGAGACTGACTCATCTGACGGTTGCATAATTATGATAATAAGTACCGATCACCATGATAATATATATCTATGTATCCGACCCTCCTGCTGCCCACCAGCACCTGACGCAGCCCGGCTGTGCAGAGGAATATTTGGAATTCTGTTCTATCTTTCATATGTTTAATTTATCTGAAGGTATTCTTGTTTATTATGTGACCATAAATACCGAACAGTATTTATTTTTTGAAGTTGACGTGCTACAAATGTTATTTGTAGATCAAACAGTATCGAGTTCAGCCGCCACATCGTTTCTTTGTTTGTTTGTTGTTGTGTTTGGAAGCAGTAAACACAGCTTCGCCGAGCGTCTCGACACATTTTCAGTCTTTAATTCACTCAAAACGCATCACACATGAATGTAACACTGATTGTTTTTCTCTCGATGGTGTATTACGGATCACATTCCCACTGACTTCCTGTCCGAAGCCTTAAAGCAGATCCACCTGCAGCTGTTCCAACACACAAACACTGCAAAGACCCCAAATTCAGCAATCAATCAACGTATTTTCATTCTTCCGAATCTACTGAAAAATCTCTGGATGACCTTCACTGGAAGGCCCATCAACAAGTTGTCACCTTCACCAGAGTTTCTCCAACTGCACACTGTGAGGAAAGTGAAATAGAATCTGTGAGACTTTTATTTTGTTTCTTTCCACATGTTCATTTCAGCGTCTTTTATTTTGTCAGCCTCAGTTGTTGTGTGTCAGATCTGCAGGACAGTTTCTCACTCCATCCAAACACGGACGCTGCTCACGGCCGGAGAGTTCAGACCTCGTGAAGACCATCGTGGACGCAAAGACCTTTTTACTGTACGTGAATCACCTTCATCACCTTCATCACCTTCATCGGCCTTGTAATCATCATCATCATCATCATCATCATCATCATCTTCGTCACCGTCTCTGGACTTTTATCACCACAATGGATGGAAAGGCCGTTTTTGGCTCAACAAATGAACTCCTTTGTATATTTCTATGTTGTGTTACTGTGTGAAGTGTACTCGTGCGACTCTGCAGGTTGTTCTGTGAACTAGGACTCAGTCATTCTGTCCGTCAATTTGAATGTACCAGGTTGTGTTTTAATTCTCTGGATGTGAAAAACAAACTCTCACACACACATTTATATATACATACATACACATATATACACCATATATATATATATATATATATATATATATATATATGTATACATATATATATATGTGTATATATATATATATATATATACACACACTATATATATATACACACTATATATGTATATATATATATATATATATATATATATATATATATGTATATATATATATATATATATTTGCATACGTTGTCTCTTTTTATTCATTCACTGAGTTATTGTGACTTGTGTTTAGTAATACAGAATAACACAGAAGTGACGCTGCACTCTGGTGCCTTTATTTACCGCCTGCTGCAACGACACACACGCAATCCAGTAATGTTTGACAGTATGACGTCCAATGGGATGAGCAGGACTGACTCCAGGGGAAATAACACTGTGAACAGTGTTGTTGTGTTGTCGAGCTGAGCCTTTCTCAGCCTCTTTCAGTCCAAGTATTGCACTTTTTCCTATCAGGTTCAGGTTATTCGAGGTCCAGCAGTCAGAGAAACAACAAACAGCTCAAACACAGAGTGAATCAGTGGAACAGAGTGAATCAGTGGAACAAACAGTGAATCAGTTCAACACAGAGTGAATCAGTGCAACACACAGAGTGAATCAGTGCAACAAACAGAGTGAATCAGTGGAACAAACACACAATGAATCAGTGGAACAAACAGTGAATCAGTTCAACACAGAGTGAATCAGTGCAACACACAGAGTGAATCAGTGCAACAAACAGAGTGAATCAGTGGAACAAACACAATGAATCAGTGGAACAAACAGTGAATCAGTGCAACACACAGAGTGAATCAGTGCAACACACACAGAGTGAATCAGTGGAACAAACAGAGTGAATCAGTTCAACACAGAGTGAATCAGTTCAACACAGAGTGAATCAGTGCAACACAGAGTGAATCAGTGCAACACACACAGAGTGAATCAGTTCAACACAGAGTGAATCAGTGCAACACAGAGTGAATCAGTGCAACACACACAGAGTGAATCAGTGCAACACACACAGAGTGAATCAGTTCAACACAGAGTGAATCAGTGCAACACAGAGTGAATCAGTGCAACACAGAGTGAATCAGTTCAACACAGAGTGAATCAGTGCAACACACACACAGTGAATCAGTGCAACACACACAGAGTGAATCAGTTCAACACAGAGTGAATCAGTGGAACACACACACAGTGAATCAGTGCAACACAGAGTGAATCAGTTCAACACAGAGTGAATCAGTTCAACACAGAGTGAATCAGTGCAACACACACACAGTGAATCAGTGCAACACACACAGTGAATCAGTGCAACACACACAGAATGAATCAGTTCAACACAGAGTGAATCAGTGCAACACACACACAGCGAATCAGTGGAACACACACAGAGTGAATCAGTGCAACACACACAGAGTGAATCAGTGCAACACACACAGAGTGAATCAGTTCAACACAGAGTGAATCAGTGCAACACAGAGTGAATCAGTTCAACACAGAGTGAATCAGTGCAACACACACAGAGTGAATCAGTTCAACACAGAGTGAATCAGTGCAACACACACAGAGTGAATCAGTTCAACACAGAGTGAATCAGTGCAACACAGAGTGAATCAGTTCAACACAGAGTGAATCAGTGCAACACACACAGAGTGAATCAGTTCAACACAGAGTGAATCAGTGCAACACAGAGTGAATCAGTTCAACACAGAGTGAATCAGTGCAACACACACAGAGTGAATCAGTTCAACACAGAGTGAATCAGTGCAACACAGAGTGAATCAGTTCAACACAGAGTGAATCAGTGCAACACACACAGAGTGAATCAGTTCAACACAGAGTGAATCAGTGCAACACACACAGAGTGAATCAGTTCAACACAGAGTGAATCAGTGCAACACAGAGTGAATCAGTGCAACACACACAGAGTGAATCAGTTCAACACAGAGTGAATCAGTGCAACACAGAGTGAATCAGTGCAACACAGAGTGAATCAGTTCAACACAGAGTGAATCAGTGCAACACACACACAGTGAATCAGTGCAACACACACAGAGTGAATCAGTTCAACACAGAGTGAATCAGTGGAACACACACACAGTGAATCAGTGCAACACACACAGTGAATCAGTGCAACACACACAGAATGAATCAGTTCAACACAGAGTGAATCAGTGCAACACACACACAGCGAATCAGTGGAACACACACAGAGTGAATCAGTGCAACACACACAGAGTGAATCAGTTCAACACAGAGTGAATCAGTGCAACACACACAGAGTGAATCAGTTCAACACAGAGTGAATCAGTGCAACACACACAGAGTGAATCAGTTCAACACAGAGTGAATCAGTGCAACACAGAGTGAATCAGTGGAACACACACACAGTGAATCAGTGCAACACAGAGTGAATCAGTTCAACACAGAGTGAATCAGTTCAACACAGAGTGAATCAGTGCAACACAGAGTGAATCAGTGCAACACACACAGAGTGAATCAGTGCAACACACACAGAATGAATCAGTTCAACACAGAGTGAATCAGTGCGACACACACACAGCGAATCAGTGGAACACACACAGAGTGAATCAGTGCAACACACACAGAGTGAATCAGTGCAACACACACAGAGTGAATCAGTTCAACACAGAGTGAATCAGTGCAACACACACAGAGTGAATCAGTGCAACACACACAGAGTGAATCAGTGGAACACACACACAGTGAATCAGTGGAACACACACACAGTGAATCAGTGCAACACAGAGTGAATCAGTTCAACACAGAGTGAATCAGTTCAACACAGAGTGAATCAGTGCAACACAGAGTGAATCAGTTCAACGCAGAGTGAATCAGTGCAACACACACAGAGTGAATCAGTGCAACACACACAGAGTGAATCAGTGGAACACACACACAGTGAATCAGTGGAACACACACACAGTGAATCAGTGCAACACAGAGTGAATCAGTTCAACACAGAGTGAATCAGTTCAACACAGAGTGAATCAGTTCAACGCAGAGTGAATCAGTGCAACACACACAGAGTGAATCAGTGCAACACACACAGAGTGAATCAGTGGAACACACACACAGTGAATCAGTGCAACACAGAGTGAATCAGTTCAACACAGAGTGAATCAGTGCAACACAGAGTGAATCAGTTCAACACAGAGTGAATCAGTTCAACACAGAGTGAATCAGTGCAACACAGAGTGAATCAGTTCAACACAGAGTGAATCAGTGGAACACACACACAGTGAATCAGTGGAACACACACACAGTGAATCAGTGCAACACAGAGTGAATCAGTTCAACACAGAGTGAATCAGTGCAACACAGAGTGAATCAGTTCAACACAGAGTGAATCAGTTCAACACAGAGTGAATCAGTTCAACACACACAGAGTGAATCAGTGCAACACACACAGAGTGAATCAGTGGAACACACACACAGTGAATCAGTGCAACACAGAGTGAATCAGTTCAACACAGAGTGAATCAGTGCAACACAGAGTGAATCAGTTCAACACAGAGTGAATCAGTTCAACACAGAGTGAATCAGTGCAACACACCGCTGTAAGTTGCGGCCGCCAAATAGTTGCAAACACAACGTAAGTGATTTGTGTGGCAGCTGTGACACCTCTGTGGCTCTGAGGCCTGCAGCCTTAACCAGAAACATATGCTGCACGCACACACACACACACACACACACACGCACACACGCACACACACACACACACACACACACTCTCAGGCCGCATCGCATGAAGAACAACATGAATGTTTTTCTGATTTGCAATATTTTCTTCATGCTGCAGTTTTGTGTGACTCTGCTGCGTCGTCGCTTGGTGCTTTCCTGAAGGGCGCCCCAGTTGGCAGGAGTGTGTAGGACGCAGTTGGATGGTCAATGGGGAGTTTCTCAGGGTTCCTCTGGCTGGCCCGGCTGAGTGAGGGTCAGTGCAGAGCAGAACCTGGTTGTGGCTTTTAGCAGGAAGTTGCTGGAGAGTCAGACTGGACCTGTTGTTGTGATGAGTCACACACACACACACACACACACACACACACACACACACACACGAGTGCAGGATGGCTCCATTATGATGCAGGGCTCATTAACACACTGCATCCTCGAGCCACGCACACGCACACACACATACACACGCACACACACATAAACTCACAAAAGAAAACAAAGTGAAAAAACGCCCACAACTGCTTTTGCATTGGTGAACACTCACAAAGAAATTCCAGGACAACTTCACAACAAGCCAACCAGGCCGCTGAAGCAACCGACACACACACACACACACACACACACACACACACACACACACACACACACACACACACACACACACACACAAACACACACACACACACACACTTCTGGATGGGTTCAGGAGTTCATCGCCTGCTGCCCAACTGCGGTGCTAAAGTGGAACAACACGAGGTTGGAGGCCTGTTCCCGCCCCTCCGCGTCTCATCTCGTCCAATTAGAAGTGGGCCACTCACTGCCGCTCCACTGCGTCTGGACGACCAACAGGCCGACCAGCGTTCCTGCTCTTCCCTGCACTCCACTCAGGTCTTCATCAGTCAGCGGCTGTCAGAGCCGGGGTTCCTCTCTCGTCACACCAGCTTGACAACAAACTCACAATGTTTTTATTGTTTCCACTGCCTCTGAGATGAAGATGATGTGCGCTGAGTTCCGACAGTTCCTGCCCTCCGGCCTCCGAAGGTCTGAAGCCGAGTGCAGCTCATTATCCGTCCGGCCTGCAGGCTGAAGTTCTTCTCTCCCTTCATTACTCTCATCAGATCACTTTGTCTCCTGACGCCCTCGTCAGTGACCTGCTCACATTCTGCGTCTTGATGCTTTGTTTTAGCTGAATGTAGCTCTTGACTGATGGTCACATTTTGATCTATTTTGATTTTTTTTTTTCATTACACAGACCAAATACAGGATGCAGGATTCAAATTCAAGCTAACTTTTGCTTCTTCTCCTTGTGTCATTGCTCAGTGTATCAGCTAAAAACAACATTCTGACTGTAATACCACCCTCCTCCACTAGAGGTGCTGGTCTAATAGCCCTTTGGAAGGATTCAAGGCCCAAATCCTTCATGAGAACCTACCCCCGCCACGTCTTCTTCTTCTTCTTCTTCTTCTTCTTCTTCTTCTTCTTCAAACAAGAAAATTATTTATTTATTTATTTATTTATTTAGTTTGATTGATTGAATGGAAATGAGAGCGGCAAATAAATGTTATTTTTCAAAAATCAAAATCAAAATCAAAAAAAATCTTCTTCTTCTTCTTCTTCTTCTTCTTCTTCTTCTTCTTCTTCTTCTTCTCGCTACATGACCCTCGTCTTAACTCAAACTTTTTATATTTACATCCAGTTTTAAAGCCTGCAAGGAGAATTTGCATCGTTTATTCCCCTTCAACCCCTGAAAAATGTATTTGCATTTGATTTATTTAGCTTTGATGAAGCTCTCTACTCGAGGTGTTGGCACCTCGTTCTGCCACTAGGGGCTGCAGCGTGCAGAGCGGATGCGTACTGGGGAGGTGGGCAGGTGGTTGCGCTAACGCTTCCTGGCAAGGGGGCAGAAAGAAAACAAATGTTTGAAATGATGAAGGGAGGAGGGAGGCTGGTGTTGGCCCGGCTGGCGGCAGGAAGGGAGGCTGACGGCTGGCTAATCACCTGGATCTGCTGCCAGGCCGCTGCGGCAGGGCAGGAAATGGGCACCGGGGATGGAAAAAACATTTCCGCTGTCTGCGCTGATAGCTGCTGCAGAGACACAGAGACGTTCCCCGGTATGAGGCCGCTCGGACTTCTGGGAATCCTGGAAACATGGCCGAGTTCTTGCGGCCTAAAGTGCCCTCCAGCAGCGACTCGGCCGACTTGTTTGCAAACTGTCGGGTTCGAACCTACAAAGTATAAAAAGGAACACACGGGAGTCAGTATATCTTACTGGCGAGGAGAGCAGTGACGGAGGGCAACATCAGGTACAGTGTCCATCTACCCCACTCTGAAGTGCCACCGGCTGCAAGCCTCTTTCTATTACCATTAGGGCGGTTCCCGGTGACATGGGTTGGGTTAGTCTAAGGTTGGATGATGAGACACACGTTAGTATCAAAAGATATGGTTTTGCTACACCGTCTTCTTCTCCCACGTTCCTCTTTACGTCATCACGAAGAAGACTTGGTACAATTGGCCTCCCAAGCCGAGTGCGGTCAAGCTGTTCCTTGACTGCCTGGCAGCCTCGCACCCAAGTCTTCCATCCGGCCTGCTTTGTTTTTCTCCTGCGCAATGTCGGCTTCAAAGCTGTGGTCATTGCATTTTATTTGCAGCAATTATAAGCATATCAATGATAAGCATATCATGAGATAAAACATAAAAGCATCTTTATCTTTCTCTAACACAAACCCAAATCCAACTCGGACTCGCCTGAAGCAACCAGGAGGTTCACCGGAGGATCCGTCACAGTGAAGAAGTGATGAAGAGTCACCGCTGACTGGCGCCGTCCTCCATTATCATCTTGGGAAACCCAGAGGTTGGGACGGGAATTTTCTTGGCTTTGGTCTCTGATTGTGGAAGCTGGACTCTGACAAACACAGCAGCTCGTGTTTGTTTGGATCATCCAGCAGAGCAGCGACTTGCACAAGCAAACACACTGAGGAAATTGAAGCTGACTCGCTGTGACCTCCCCCCCCCCACCCCCCCGCCCACCACCACCATCTCCTGCTTCAGCCTCCACGGACTCCCTGCTTGGACAGGTGCAGGGCGAGGGGGGTGTTTGGGGGGGGGGGGGGGGGTATCAGCAAGCCTTCACATTCTTTGGGGAACACCCCCAGGGCGTCGCCTTACAGGAAGTGGAACCACCAACTGCGTCTGCTGCAGCTGGAGTCATGTGACAGCACCTGCGTCTATTCCCACATTTCCAGTGGACCCAATGGGACGGAAGTTTATTCACAGTCTGTTTGTTTGTTTGTTTGTTTGTTTGCCGGAAACTGCAGCCAGAGTTCAAACTACTGTAAGCCAGTAATAAACCACAGTGGTGGGAAGAAAAAAAAAATCTCAACCTTTATTGAACCGTGTTAGGAGTTTAGAGAATTCTCCTGTCTCCACAGTAAACAACCAGTTTGAATTATTAAGCTAGGGAGGATGAAGGAACAGAGACCTGGAGGCAGTGAGTGAGTCAGTGAGTCAGTGAGTCAGTCAGTCAGTGAATTGCCTGGAACAGCTCATCTTACAGTTTTATTATCCAGAAGAAAAAGACTCTGACA
Source organism: Nelusetta ayraudi (assembly GCF_046127955.1). NCBI lineage: Eukaryota > Metazoa > Chordata > Actinopteri > Tetraodontiformes > Monacanthidae > Nelusetta > Nelusetta ayraudi. The sequence continues at coordinate 440,345 of NW_027466213.1, forward strand.
CGGGATCTGCAATTATCTTTGAGGGGTTTCCAGGAAGTGCACATTGGTGCCCGTCATCAGGGCAGCCATTAGCCGGCAGCTGACCCCGCTGACAGGTGAAGCGTAGCAGGAGGTGGGAGCAGAGAGACCGAGCTGCTGCTCCACGTCTTCAGTGTCTCCAGTGAGCTCCGGCCGTTGTTGCTGTTTGCCTCTGTGAGTGTTGTAACCTCCGGCTGTGCAGACCAGTTGGGGGATGACGGTAAACAACGTTGCACAAGGCTGCAGTCGGTGCAACATGTGTGTGAAAGGTGACGAGCAGCACTACTTGCTGCCTGCTGCTGACGGCTGTTTCTTCTTGTTTTTTTTTTCCTTTCCTGTGACCTTGGATTGGACACGAGGGCTTTAGAGATTTGACTCCTTGCTAATTTTGGCTGCTGGAACCTGAAAGATATCAGCACTTCCACTGAGACTGCCGGCGTCAGCGGCACAGTTACACTTCAGACTGCGGAGTGTGCGAGTGTGTGTGTGTGTGTGTGTGCGCGCGCGCGTGTTTTTCCACACAACACAAGACCGGACCAGAAATAACCTCCCGCTGATTTTTGCATCTCACTCCTTGACAGTTTTTTCGCGAAAATCAAAGCGATATTTCTGATATTTCGACAACGTACACTTGCAGTTTGCAGGTGTTTCCATCGGCTGGTGTGACGCGCACAAGCCGTCATTCTCATCCACTCCCGTCCTGCGAGACCCCACTGTGGGGAGGCTGGAGGTACAAAACATGGAGCAGCTATTTCAGTTGTCACCGCTGCTGTTGCCGCTCTTCTCATCAGGAGACAAATGTTCACTTTTCACTGGTCGGTGAACTGGTCACGTGACCCCGTACATCACGTCCGCTGACGCGTCAATGTGAAAAACGTGTTTCCACGAGACTTTTGCAATATTCCTCTATATGGATATGTGTGGAAAAACCGCCTCACGACAGCGTCAAAACCTTTTAGCCATGTTTGATGTTTTTCCAAGTTTAGTTTCCATCAGCAGGTTTTTATTGCCATATTTAGGTTTTTACGCAATTCTAGGGCTCATGGAAACGCAGCTACTGAAGACAAAACAAAAAGTTGTCGTGAAGTCAAGACGATTGTGGAGTCGCCTGGTGCAGCGTCGCTGTCTAGACGAGGAAACAAGCTCTGAGACGCGGTGGCGGCCGCTAAAAGCTTCCTGCGATTGTAAGAGAGACCGAGAATCCATAAGGGGGGGAAAAAAACACAGCCACTGGTTTTAAAAAGTCATTGGAATCAGATCAGACTCACAATCGGCGGAACAGTGGTTGGAAGGCCACAGGGAGGGTTGCGGGTTCTATTCCCATCTAACATCTTGTTCCAGGGAGTCTCGACTAAACAGTGGAAGTGCAGATAAGTTCCTCAGTAAACAGAACCAGGATTGTTTATAAAAAAAAAACTCTGCTTCCTTCGTCGGCCGTGTTGGCTCCTGATGGAAGACGGTTGAGGGAGAGACGCCGAGTCAGCGTTGTGGGCGTGGCCTCCCGACGATTCCACCGTCTTGCTGCAACTTCCCAGGAAGCTTTCAGCCGTAAAGACTCGATACTGGCAGAGCAAACCTGTGTTCAGTGGGCGGATCTCGGCTGTTTACAGCGGAAGCGTTGCAGGATGATTGCCGAGTGCACTTACTGCTAATTTGTTTAAGGCTCACAATCCCATTACGGCTGTTTATCCGGCAGAGTCGAGCCGAGTCGAGTTGAGTGTGCCAGCATGAAAATTCATCCGCTCGCCGGGATATTGATTGTCGATTAAGCCTCTTAATCCCTGCGGGAGTTTGACGGCGAGCGTGATGGTCTGATTCAGGAACCATCAGCCCAGCGTGAAGCAGGAACCAGGCACAGGAACATGAACAGGAACCAGGGACCTGGAACCAGCTAAATCCTGAAACTCTCGATGTTTTCAGGCTGGTATTTTAATGACACACCCGTCGTATTTTAAATTCATGTGGAAATCAGACCTGACACAACATTTGAGATGGCCTCAAAAGAAAATGTCTTTAAAACCATTTAAAACCATCTTCTCCCACCTTCTCGCCAGGAAACTGCAGCATCTGCGCTCGTCTCCACACTGGTCACCTGTCAGACGGCGGAGGCTCTCATTGGTCGGCCACCCGTCATTGTGAGAAGGATCCTTTTATCGTTTTCGGCCCTCCGACAACCCAGCAGTCTTTGTGTGTCGCACTGCAGTTGTTGTCTCTAGTGGACGCTTGATGTTTCAGAAGCAGGTTTTGGTATTTACGGTCGCTCTCAGTGCGCGAGTGACTCACCACAACAGTGAGTCAGGTGACCTTTGGGTGCCACTCCAAGCGACGGTCAATTCGCAGGTAATAGAATTGCTGCTCTGCTGTGTGTGGTTGAAGGGGGAGCATGAGAAGGACAAACACTCCCGCTGTGGAGGCGGCCTGGACAAAATAGACCGTTTATTTCAGTCAGCAGGGGGAGGGCGAGCGGCAAAAGCACACAAAGAAGAGATGATTGATGTTGAGTTTGCTGAAAGCAAGATGACAAAACCCTCCAGATGTCCGTCTGCCTGATGTGTTGGTCATTCTGCACAATGTAAGCAACCCTCAGGCTCAGTCTGTAGTATTTGGAGATTTTGAAGAAGAAACAGTGACATCAAGTGGTTACATTTTAGACTGCAGCGCTCTCACGCTGCCCCCCTCTCTCGAGCTTGCCAGTGAACTATGGTGGCCTGCGCACCCAAAGCTGGATACCTCGTTCACCTTCTTTTTCGTTCGTGCTGTCAGGTGACCTGGATTGTCCACGCCAGGCTTCCTTAGAAATGTAGTGGTGTGAGATGGCAGCTAACTAACTGGGAGTAGGACCCTTGATCTACGTATATTCTTACATATAAACGGAAAGCGTTCTATGAGTAGGAAAACCAAATGACTTTTATTGTACTGTGAGTACGCACTTTTATTCATGTTTTTACAGCCAGTTCAATATAAAAATGATAAATCAGGCCATATTTTACTCACTAGACCTTTACATTTCGTGCCTGCACTTCCCCTCTCAGCCACCAGGGGATAGGTATTCTGTGGTTGTGTGAATAATATGAGTCAAATCTTTGTGAGAACTCGAACATGCTGGAAACTGGACTGGACTCCACTGAGCACTGCTCTGCTGCAGCATCATCCATCCATCTTCCGTCATCCATCCATCATCCACCTCTGAGGGGATTAACTGCAACACCAGAGTGCACGTCAAGTGGCAGCAGAGGGTCCATGAGACACCGAATGGCTGCTCAGCTCAACCCAAAAACTCCCAGGACGAAGCGGGGGCTTGGAGGTGGGGGAGTGTGTGTGGTTGTGTGTGTGTGTGGAGGGGAGGGAGGGTCGGGGGGGGGGGGGGGGGGGTTGGTGGCATTAAATGGGATCAACAGTCTCAGTGGCTGCTGTGGAGACGACACATGGAAACTTCCTTCCTGTATGTTCACTGACCTTCATTTTGACCTGCAGTATATATAGAAGCACACGCACACGCACACACACACACACACACACACACACACACACACACACACACACACTGTACTGTACAGCAGCTTCCTCTCCACTCCAGACAAATACAGCTCGTCTCAGCTCGTCTCAGAGATTCATCAATCCTTACACATGAGGTCATGTCAGCGAGGAATCTGTGTTTACTCATCAGAGATTATTAATCCCAGAAGGACAATTGAAGAGCACACTGAGCTCCCACAAACTCAGAGTAGAACCTCCAGCTGCATCACTGTGGCTTCCAGACAGAGGAAGGTTTGGAGGTGTGAGGTCAGACCTGAGGTCACAGGGAGGCCTTTCATCCCAAAATTATAATGAATGGAAAACAAATGAATAAACTGACTGAGTGAGTCGACTCACTCGAGTCAGAAAGGTCCGTTTGACTCTGATTCGCTGGTTGTTTCATCCAGGAAAAAAAAGGAAAGCAGTTTCTTGCAGTCTGACCCACTTTACAAAGACACAACTGAGCAGTTTCAGTGGGCGAGTGAGAGAGAGAGGGAGAGAGAGAGAGAGAGAGAGAGAGAGAGAGGTTATGTAACAGGTAGAGCTGCAGCAACCGGCTCTGACTGAGCTCTTCACTGATTGGTCGACCTCGATGGTGTTTGCTGAGGAAAATTTATGCCACAAAAAAGCTTTTGGATGAGTTTTGAATTGGACACTGAACATTGATTGAAGCATTACCCCCCCCCCCCCCCCCCTTCCCTTCCTGTTGCTTGTTCAGCATCAGTGTTTGGCTGAATGTAACCTGACACCTTTTGTATCACAATCAAACTGTGTTTGTCTCCAGGGTGACAGAAACACACTCTGCTTCCTGCAGCTGATCTCCATTACCAGGAAACTAAATAATAAATGAAAACATAACATAATCTCAGCTGGCTCTGAGGATTTAGGACGTGAAAAAAAGAGCTTGTTAGTTTATAGACAGACTGACGCAGCAAGTTGCTAGTTGCTGTCAGATAAGGTTGATCAGTGAGTCTCCGGCCTCCTGATGACACAGCTGGATGGACGTTTGGCTGCTCAGAGAGAAATTTCACAGATTCTGTGGGTCTTGGTTTGAATCACTGCGAAGTGTGCTGTCTTTACAGTCACTTTCCTCGTCGACCGTTTCCGAGAAAAAAATAATTCAGCGCTGAGCGTGAAGTTTTGTTTTGTGCCCTTGAAAATCTTGTCACGGGTTTCTTTTCATTTGTCATGAAACGTGGTTCCCCCTCCGCTTGGCCATGAACAAAAACTGAAACAAAATGTTGATGATTATTCAATATTTTTCAACTCTCGCGTGTTGAATCCTTGGTTCTGTGTGCTGGGCTGAACACCGGCTGACCTCTGACCTCTGACTTGGCTCGCAGCGCTGACCTCTTTATCTGCGAGCAGCTGTTTTTGTTTTGTCGAGCCGTCACAGCTCTCCCTCGCTCGCTCGCTCTCCTGCTGGTCTCCAGCGACTCGCCGCTGAGGCCCAACCTCAGGGCGCCGCAACGTTACGTAACCTCGCACGACTTGTTGTTGCATCACACATGTATTGACATGTAACTGTTTGTTTGGTTCAAAATGATGAAATGACCACCCCCCCACCCCCCACAAAAAAAAAAAAATTGTGCAAGCCACAATGTTGCCATTTGGCATCATTACCAATTTTGACCAAAGGGGGTGCTAGAGTCCCACTGTTCCTAGCGGCCGTTTTCACCTGGCCTCGCAGGTGTGAGTGTGTTTCTTGCATCTTGGGTCACTGCTGCTGTTTTCCAGCTCTGACTGAACAACAGGACCTGCTGCATCCTGCACTTCCTGAACTTCCTGAAAGTGCTTCCTGGTGGGCAGCAGGTGCGTCCACGATGACTCACAGCACGGACGTGGACCGGAACGTCTCCAGAAATAGTCGGTGATAGGGAAGACGGCTGTCCTCCTGATCTGCACCGTCAACTACGACCTTCGACCTGATGACCTCTCAACGTTCAAACAAAAGCAACGTGGACCGGCCTCCCCCGACCTTTGACCTTCCGCTGCTGCAAGAGAGTCTTTTTTTCTGATAACGACGCACAAACCAAAGAGTTATGCTGCGTTAAATCTTCACTGTTTACCCTGAGTGTGACCATGTGACCGAAAGTCAGAGGAATATTAATTTCAAGGTCAACTTCTCTGGAGCTGCTGGTCAGAAGATCCAGCCGCAACTGCACAGGAAGCTGGCAGGAGGAAAAGGAAGCCCAGGATTTTTTTTCTCTCCGTTAAAAAAAGAAAACCGCATTTTCTTCCCCCCCTGTTGCTTCTTCTTTTACGGTGAGAAAATGAAGTTTGGATGTCAAAGTTGAACTGAAACCTCCGTCTTGTCCAGAAGGCTCACACACTTCTTCCTCCTGCCCCACAGCAGCACAACACTCAACTCTGGGACATTTTCTTCTTCCTCACTTCGAAGGCCATTCAACAAACAAGAGCTTTTTGGAAAGCGCGTCGAAAGTCCGGAGACGGTGGAGATAAGGGAAGCAAACGGCAGAGGAAGGAAGTGGCGGCGCTGCCGACTGTCTGCTGGCAGCAAGCAAAACAAGCTGGAAAAGCAACAAAAGACACAAAGACGTCTTCTGATGGCAGCGCCGTTTGGAACCTTCGCTCACTTTGAATCCGAGGCAAAAAAGTCATTGTTTCATAAATTGTGCACTGCAGCTTTATTGTTGAGAAAAGGCAACCACCAGTCAGTGTTTTATTTCTCCAGGAAGATGTGTGTCTAGGACCTCCACACACACACACTGCGCGATTTTGAAAAAAAGTCCAGTTTGCCTTGATTCATCGAGCACAATGAGAAAAACACAGAAATTAAGCAAAAAAATCCTTCTGTGCGAATATTTAGTTGTTTATGCCCCAGTGAGAGTGGATGGAGAGATAGATAGATGGATGGATAGATAGATAGATAGATGGATAGATAGATCGATGGATAGATAGATAGATAGATAGATAGATAGATAGATAGATGGATCGATGGATAGATAGATAGATAGATAGATAGATAGATAGATAGATGGATCGATGGATAGATAGATAGATAGATAGATAGATAGATAGATAGATAGATAGATAGATGGATCGATAGATAGATAGATAGATAGATAGATAGATAGATAGATAGATAGATAGAATTTCAGCCTGGGACTCCTCTTGGCTGAAATTAAAAATAACTGCTGTAGTTTTGAATGACAAACAAATGTCACACTACAGCAGTCCAGTCGGATGACAGAACACTGCTGTTTTCCCGGGGAAGAAGGGAGGAGGAGCAAGAAAAGGAAGAGGAGGAGGAGGGATGGTCGGCAGCTACATGTGGGACAGCAGGTCTCCTCTCACCGCTCGATGGGAACCAGATGTCGTCTCAGAAGATTCCCACAGACGCAGAGACGAGACGTGGGAACGCAACGCTGAGCCCCATGTAGCAGCGAGGTACAGCGAAGGGCATCATGGAAATACCACATCGTCATCATCATCATCATCATCATCATCATCATCATCATCTCCAGCCTGCTTCTGTTCACCAGACTGCGAGGGTTTTTTCTCTCTCCATGAAAAGTTCTCACACGGCGGGAAAAAAATGTTCTTGTCCGTCCGTGTTCTGTAGAAGCTGTTGACCGAGACCCGAACACGTTATTTTCTGCAGCTTTGGCTCCAGACCGTTCGTGATGTGAACGTCAGCTCGACAACCGATGACCCTCATGCATCTGCTGCCTGAACCCTGCTCACGGCTCTTCCTCCGAGGCCTTCAGGGAGCTCTGGGAGGGCAGGACGGCGGGCGCTCCACATGGTGGGCGGGGCTTGGCCCAGTGGGGTTTTTTTTTTTTTTTTTTTCCCGGGACTTTGTGAGGAGGAACAGCAGCAGTTTGAGATCTCATGCTGGTTCTCCAGAGTTGAGTCGGTTTGCAAAGAAGAATATTCATGTCCTATTTAGGTCATTGGGAGGAGTTGGAGGATTCAGGAGTTGGAGGATTCAGGAGTTGGAGGATTCAGGAGTTGGAGGATTCAGGAGTTGGAGGATTCAGGAGTTGGTGGATTCAGGAGTTGGAGGATTCAGGAGTTGGAGGATTCAGGAGTTGGAGGATTCAGGAGTTGGTGGATTCAGGAGTTGGTGGATTCAGGAGTTGGTGGTGGATTCAGGAGTTGGAGGATTCAGGAGTTGGAGGATTCAGGAGTTGGTGGGCGGCTGTGTGGACTTGAATTCCCATCAGATGCAGAGTTTGACCAGGTCCTCAAACCAGGCCACCTGCTCTTCCTTCTTGCTGCTGAATTATGGGAGGTCACACACGTCGGCAGTGATGTTCTGACCTCATCACACCTCATTGAACCTTCTCTAACAATGAAACATCTCACTGCTACATGGTCCCACATCCACAGGGCCTCCAGCTGGGTGAATGGTGGTGGTGGTGGTGATGGGGGGGTGTCTGCAAAAAAAAACCCTCCAGGGTTGCACAATTTTCTGAAGTGCACTCGCTGGATGGACGCTGATGTGTTGATGGTTTTGTGCAGAATCACCTTTGCTGTTTTCTGACGGTGGACCTGCTCTGATTTCAGTGTGAACGCGGTGGGAGGCGGCTGGCTGCTGCTGGCTGCTGCTGGCTGCTGCTGGCTGCTGCTGGCTGCTGCTCGGCCGCCGCCGACCGCTGGATAATGTTGCTGTTACGTAACAACACCCTGCTCTGCTGAGAGTCCCGGCCGGCGCTGATCATAGTGGACAAGCCAGGGAAGAGGTGGGAGGGGGGCAGTGAATGGAGGAGTCTCACACACACACACACACACACACACACACACACACACACACACACACAGATTCCTGCACTCCCAGGTTGGCTCAGGGTCAGGAAGAGATCAAAGGGTCAAAGTCGTGTAGCGTGTGGAAGTTTTGGCCTTGCCATAGTAGGATTGGTAGCACTGCTGCTGGTAAACACACCTGGTTAAACTGGCAGCAAGACCTCTGATTGGTCCGTTTGGAGCCTCATAGACCAGAGGTTGATCCAACGAGCTCACCTTGTTGTTTTTTTTGCCCTCTGTTTGCAGCCTTCCTACCAGTTGTCCTCCAGGTTAACCCTAAACCTCACCACTTGGATACAGGAGATGAATCTGAAAACGAGCTCCACCACTTCCTCCTCCACCCCCCCACCCCCCACCCCCTCCTCCTTCTCCCCCTCAGTTCATCTGACATTTCTATCTCTCTGCCTCAGTCCCATAATATTCCACTGGAGCCGCAGCTGGAATATTCACACCACCATCTGTGTGCAGCCACCAATTTAACAAATGAATGAATGAATAAATAAAAAACAGCTGTATTGCTGTGGCTCAGAATGACTCATTTTCCCTCTGATGAAGCCTGTTGGGTCGCTGCCATAAAAACTGCTTAATGTTCAAGCAGTTGTCTAAACATTCATTTGTAACCGTGCAATCTGTCATTTATTTTGCAGAAAGGTCGCTGGGAGTGAGTTTCGTCCAAACAGGCGCAGCGTGACGCTGCCCCCCCCCCCCCCCCCAGCTTCTCTTCACGGCGTCTTATCAGACTGTATTCAGGCGTCAAGCACAAACACGTCCAGTCCAGCATGAGGCCTTCCTGCTGTTTGCACAGCTGAGGCTGCGGCCGTCATTAGCGGTGCACTTCCATCAGCCAGCACACGGGCGAGAGAGAGAGAGAAGGAAGGCAAACCGTGTATTTATATTCCTCACATGGAAAATTTCCTGCAGATTCCAACCCGCTGGTCTCAAGAGAATTTAGTTGTGTAACAGAAACAGCGAACCGGCGAGAACAAGGTGAACCAAAGGTCTGAGGATGCAAAATATCTACAGTCTCCGCGGGATTGAAAATATGCCCACACAAGGTGAGCGGAAAGAAAGAGAGAAAGAAAGCGGAAAGATTTCACTGAAAAAAGTGAAGCAAAAAAAATGATCAAAAAAGAAAAAAACCCAAATAAAACAATTCCTCCTCCTCCTCCTCCTCCTCCTCAAAGAAGAAACTTTATCCTGGAGGTTGCGCTGACGCAGATGGATGCGGAGCAGCGTGACTGGCAGCAGCTGCTCCTCATTTGCTGCCTCGCAAAACAATAAATATTCAACCAGGCTGCAGCCAACCGCTGGCAGCGAGGCCGCCGCCGCTGCACACGTCCCCTTCCTGCAGATCGCAGGTGACATCACGCTGTGACCTCTGACCTCTGCCGTTCGCAGCTCCTTCCCAGATCTTCTGTTGATTAAAATCTGATCAGACTTTTACTTTTTTTCCCCCCCTGATATCAGTAAGCTACAGTTTGAGACATTCTGTGTGTGTGTGTGTGTATGTGCGTGTGTGCGTGTGTGTGTGTGCGTGTGCGTGTGTGTGGCAGCTCAGGTCAGCAGCAGCTCGCTGTGGAAGCATGGTGGCGGTGGCGGAGAGCAAAAGACCCCTTCATCACTGACAGGACAGTTTGTCACGCAGCTTCGATGAAACTGTCTGCAGTTTTTCTCTTTGGCAAAACTCAGAGACACCAGTTGAACACGGTTAGCGCCAAATCTGAGAGTTACAAGAACAACAAAAGTTACATTAATGAAAATAAAAGAGGTGGATGGCGATGGACCTGCCTGTGGATCTTGTTGACTGCTGCACCTCCTGCACCTCGGTGAGTGGCAGTGCAGTGAGTGGAAGGAAGTGGAAGATGATCCTGGAGGTGTGACGGCCTCTCAGGGCCCCCCCCCTCCCTCCCCCACCAGCTATTTCTGAAGCCGTGCACGCCGAGTGCTGGTATTTTTAGTTGGCTGGCTGGCTGCAGCCCGCAGGGCCTCCTCACTCAAATTCCTGCTCTCACGTATAAAGAACTGACACAGTTTCTTCGGCTCTTCCACCTGCTGGCTGTGTTCGTCTCCTCCGCTTGCCCACCACAGCCGACCTTCAGTTGTGCATCTCTAAACAGTCGCGTGAACTTTGACCTCCATCGGTACTGCGCTGGGCCCCTTTCCCGGCCTCCCACATATCACCTGAAGGTCAGCGAGAAGGTCGCAGAGCAGTAACAACTCTGTGTCACAATATCCTTTCTAGTGCTCTTGCTTCAATATCTAGAGATCTTGCGACGTGGAGGGACGGAGTCCCTGCAGGGACAATCTGAATGTGATTTTGATTAATCACTGATTAACGTCTGGCTTGGAATAATTAGTTCAAACTGCGTGAAGACTCCATGCTGAGAAAAGACTGGCAACATCTTTCACTGTCAGTCATGCAAAAAATTTTTTGTTGAGGTTGGGGAGGGAGAAGGGGGCATTGGAAAGCAAAACATCTGCTGCTCTTGTTGCAGACTGGAGACGAGGCCGACCGCCGACTCCCCGCTGCTAGAACAAATCCCCTCGGCCTCCTGCACTGTGTAACAGATACCTGCTTTTATCACCAGCGGATCTCTGGCCCGCGGGGGTTCAGATCTGTTTTCAAAGCTTTGCAGGACAAAGCGGGTGAAGCAGGTTGCGCATGTTGAAACAGCAGGAAAAGAGAAAAGAAAAAAGCGGATGTGAAGATTAAAATCGTTGTTGATTAATCTGCATTAATCACAGTGGATCCATCCGTGCGTTTCTCTTTATTTTCGTTACTGATTCCGTTGAACTCAGGGTCACGTGGCGTGCAGGAGCCAATCACAGCTCTCTCCCAGCGACTTACACAGCCACACTTTTTTAATGTTATTATATGAATATCATAAGATTGCAACAACAACCCAAACTTAATACTGACTAAAACATTTTTGATCATAACAGAATCACAACAAGCCTCGGTGGAACCTGATTGGTCCAGGTGACACTCCTCCCCCTGAGCGCCACCTGCTGCACGGGACGCACTGATCAGAGTCAGAAGGAGGCTTTGAACTTGAGCGGTGCTTCCTCACGTGTTTACAGCTTCCTGCTTCCAGTGGAATGTGAGTATTCCTACACACGCGAACACACGCGCGCGATCGTCTCGCTGAAACGCAAAGCTTGTGATGTTGCGACCCCTAGTGAGCATCACGCGAACGTGCATCAAAGTGCGCGAGCGCTAGAAGTGCCGCGAGAGCGGAGCATCAGCGGTTTGATGAACGTGTTCGCTGCGTGTCCCCCCCCCCCCCCCCCCCCAACACACACACACACAAGCTGATGTGGAACAGACGAAACCATCTCAACGTTTCATTTTTTATTAGAGTTAAAATACAATTTTCATCACAAAATATTTAACAAGTTGTTTGACTTCAGGAGAGGAAAAAAAAATCACTTCATGACCAAAACACACACGAAAATGTCTTGAAAAATACAAAGCAAAAATTCAAAAACCCAAAACAAAACACATGGTTAACAGATTGGACTTTAAACAGGAATCATTCTTCTGGCTAAAGTGCTCGAGCTGCAGAAAAAAATTGTTGATTTGTCACTGAGCCTTGTGAAATTCAAATCCTTTATTTTTAATTAGGGGTATTTGACAAGATTGACAGTAGCTGCGTTTCCATGACCTAAATATGGCAATAAAAACTGGGTCTAAAGGTTAAAGGTCAAAAGTCGGAGCCGCTGTCACGGCGCCCTCCGGCCTGCTTTGTGCTCTTGACAAAGGTGGCGTTGCGCTCCAGCGCCACCTTCCTGCCGGCCGTGTGGCCCAGCTCGCTCATGTCCACCCCGGAGTCCAGGCTGGTGTCGCGGCTGTCGGCCGCCCGACGCCTCCTCTGCGGCTCCGGCGCCACAGCGTCGGCGTACCGGACCTCGGCCGCCGGTTTCCCCTCCAGGGAGACGAACCAGGCCCGAGAAGGCTGCGGCGGCGGCGCCGTCCGCCTGCTGCCCAGCAGCCTGTTCAGGGTGCCAGGGACCGACAGCGACTCCTGCAGGCTGAACGTGGCCCTGGTGGCGGAGGAGGAGGGGGCGGAGTCTGCTGGAAGGTCCGGCCCAGTACCGGTGTGGGCGTGGCCCTCTTGGCTCAGCAGCTGAGGAGCAGCAGCAGCAGCAGCAGCAGCAGCAGCGTTGGGAGCTCCGGAGCGAGGCAGCGTAGCCGAGCGGCTCCTTGGAGGCTCCGCCGACCCCGTTGACCTCTCTGACCCCGCCGACCCCTCCTCCAGCTGGAAGAACGCCGGAGCATGAAGGACGGCGACGGGCTGGTTGCAGAAGAACAGGTTCTCCATCAGCGAGCTGGTCACTCTGACCCTCTCGGCCGCCGTCAGGTCATTTAGCCCGGTGTTGAGCTCCGGGTCGGTGGAAACGATGCTGGGGTTGGCGATGACATCGGCAGCAGGAGAGCGGCTGTCCCTCCTGGACTGGAGCGACTGGTTCAGATCATCTGGGCCGCCTGAGGAGCCTCCATCCTGGCCTGTGGACGTGCTCTGGTCTTTGGTCGTCGCTGCTCGCAGAGTTTTGGCTTCCGTCAGCGACTTCCTGCAGGACGCAGAGAAGAAGAGGCCCCAACACCTTCAATCACATGTTCAACAACAACAGGAGGAGTCAATGTGCTTCTTCACTCAGGTCGGCTCCTGGAAACGCTTCCATTTGGACAACATGAGGTCCATCAGGTGAGACCTTACCTGCTGTAACACACGGTGCCCAGCAGGAGGCAGAGGATGAGGGTGAGCAGTCCTCCCAGGAGGAGCAACAGGAAGAACCAGTGGTGCAACAGGAAGTCGAAGTGGGCGTCCAGGCTGAAGAACCCTGGAGAGAGGAAAAGGTTGATGGAAATGGGGAAATGTTTATCCTCAAAAAAAATTTAAAGTCAAGCAAATGAAAGTCATTTATTTTGGCCTCCCAGCACGAATCAATCAATCAACTTTTTTTAAATTTTTTTAATTTTATTATTATTCTTTTTTTAATAAAGTGCTAAATCGCAGCCGAGAGCGCTTTGCAAAGACTGACATCTCCTCTCACCTGAGGGCGGAGTCAGCGCAGCAGCCATCCAGTATCCCAGGTGAGGCGCCGTGAACGTCCACACCAGCCTCCCGTCCACCGACTCCACCTTCCCCAGACCCTTCCTCATCCAGCCACCTGCAGACACACACACACACACACACACACACACACACACGTACACACACACAGTGACAACTTGGATGCTGCATGTTGTTGATGCCGCTGATCACTGTGAGTCAGCTCTGACTCTCCTCTCGCTCCTCACCGGTGGTTCTGTTGAGGTACCAGGCCGGGACGACGCTGCTGGAGCGCCACTGCCTGCAGCTGTCCGGCAGGCTGAGGTTGATGCGTACGGGCCCGCCCACCAACAGCTCCGCCCCTCCCGAGAAGAGCTGCACGCTGACGGCCGCCGCCGGGGTCAGAGCCACACTGAGGTACCCTTCACAGAGCCAGAGAGTGAGTCATTCATTCATTTATTTCACTGTATTACAATGAAACCCTGACCGCCTGGACGAGTCAGCACTATTTGTAATGGCGAGAGGAGACCACTAGATGGAAGCAGAGAGAAGAAATTCATTCTCCGTTGCTACTAAACGCCAAAAATGATTAAATAAATAGTTTGTGAAAGCCTTTAGAGAATAAAATCTCATCACTTGTTTACTGGATGATTTAAATGAATGAATGAATAAATATATAAATACATAAATATGTCAAATGTAGAAGAGGGCCCCTGCAGTGCAGTAATCTACCTGATTTGGTGGCCACGATGCCCCACATCTTCAGAGATCCATCCTCTGACTGCAGCTTAGGAAAGGTCAGGTAGGCTTCCACAGAGGTCACGTTACTGTCGCCCGTCAGGCTCAGCAGCCTCCTGGGAAACTGGACCACGGATCTCCGGGAAGCTCCTGCCGATGATGGAAAACCGTGATTGACAGCAGATGGAATTTTATTATTTATTTCACTTCAGCGTTCAGACAGTATGGAGCTGCCTGAGCCCTCTGGCAGGGGCAAGGAGGGCAACATGTGAGCGGAAAGTGAAGGCGTTACCAGATTCTGTGCCGGTGATCAGAACCGAGTGGTTGAAGAACCAGATGTTGCCCTGATTCTGAGGGAGCAGCGACAGCGTCAGCGACGAAAACACTGGCAAAGGAAGCAAAGAGACCAAAAGTCTGATGGGAACTTTTCTCCACCGGGTCCAATAAATCTCTGACCAGTGGTTGCTCTTTTTTTTTTTGGTATCAATTAAGATTCTGGTTGAAACGCAGTCGGTGCTAGAAACGTCACATTAAAGTGAATTTTGACCAGGCGAAGTTTTGTTTGCGCTGTCGATAGTGTTTCACACGCATTTCAAATCTGACCTGGAGATCTGTCGGTGATGCAGGGCAGCTGCGTGCTGACGTAGCCGTCTTTGCTGGCCACCACGGTGACGGAGGGTCCGGCCGGGAGGGGGACTCGGAGGGAGACCCCGCCGTCCTCCCCCGTCAGCACCGCCTGGGTCCTGCTGTGGTTGACAAAGACCTCGACGGACGCCTGGCCCAGCCGGCGGCGGCTCAGGAGGTCGTTGACCTGCACCTTCAGGAGGAGGGTGGAGCCTGGAGAAAGAGGAGGAGGAGGGGGGGGGGGTCACCAATCAATCAAAACAAGTCTTTTTCCAGCTGCTGCAGAAGCTCATGCATTGACGTTGGCTGCACGGCGAGAAAACCTCAACGCTTTCAGTCGGCTGCATTTCCAATTAACCTGCACGGAACCTTATTGACGAGGGTGAGGCGGGGGGAGGGGGGGACGGGGGGGGAGTGGTATGGAGCCGCAGACTGGATCAATGAATCCATTCAGACGTGAAAGCGACGGCCACAGATGGAGACGGTCCAAGTGGCCGATCGGTTGAGCCGCAGACGATATGACGCAGCCAGCAACACCTGCTCACTTGTTTCCGATAATTCCCAGCTAGGAACGAGTTGATGATGATGATGCTGCTGCTGTTGGCGGGAACACATTCAGAGAAACTCTGTGTTCTGTTGTTCAGGGCCCGCTGACGCTCGATCATCCCGCTCGGTAATTAAAGCACTGACTCGGCTGCTGTACAAAACTTTGCTCCTCTGTCATTCAGGACAAGTGTGACTGACTACGTCGTTCACACGCACAGCTTCATTGAGCTCGTCTAACCGGACTTTTCTCCTTGTCCTAGCGCACATGCGGATGACAGAATGGAATTATTGACGGGAGGCTGTCCTCCTCCCCCCCCCCCCCCCAACGCTAGGGGGCGATATGAGTGTTTTCAGCGTGTTCATTTGGCGTTGCACAATAACAAAACGACGATGACGCCTGGATGGTAAAACCTGCAACATGGCATCAGTGGCATGAAACGAATAACTGGGCGGGAGTTTGAGGAAAGGTGTGGCTCCAGGTGACAGTGGGTGGAGTCACTTTCCGTTTCTCGGTCCCAGCGCATCAAACTTCCTGTTTGGTGAAGACGACGATGTATCTATTTTTTTTTTTTTTTTTAAACGTCCAAAGTAATCCACTTCCGGTTTTCCCGGCAAACCACAGGAAACCAAAACACGGAAATAAAACTTCAGTCTCCAAACATGAATGAAGCCACCGGTGATAAGGAATAAAGGATGGAGACGACCATCCAGGCGGGACGCGGACTCTTTTTTGGGGGAAGGGAGCCGAGGACGAGCAGCCTCTACCCGGGTTTCCACTCGCCGAGGTCGGTCGGCGGATCCTCGCGGACGCCGTGACCACCGCGGAGCCTCCCGACCCCGGCTGACAGCACCGGCGGCACCGCGTGGAAAGTGCAGGTGAGTGGCGACTGCAGAGCTGAAGAGTTAATATTAATATTGTTACCATGAAATCATGACCTTCTGCTCAGGAGTTCTGCAAACAGCATCAGCCAGTGATCTAAAGCATCGTTGTTGTACGCGATGTGTTCAGTTGTCAGCAAAGCGTAGTTGAGGAGCTGCTCGAAACCAATCAGGCTGCCGAACTGGGTGTCAAGTACGAGCTGCGTCCATGTAATACCAGGCAACAATGTGACATAGCAACGTCTAGTGTGTGTGTGTGTGTGTGCCTGTCTGTCTGCCTGCCTGTCTGTCTGCCTGCCATTTCCCATCATCTCCTGCGAGCTACCAACTGAACTGTTGTCAGTTCTGGGAGTCATAAATCTCAGCAGCTGGTTCATCAGTTGTGCTGCTACTGAGGTTATTTTGTATCGGGAGACCATCAAAGTGGACTGAAGGTCCATTTGCTTAGAATTAAAGGCTGTAGTCCAGGTGTGTGTAGCCACTAATGGGCCCTGGTGGGCCGGTGCCCCCCACATCGAGTGCCTGTCCCACCCAGCTGTGTTTGACTCAATCATGCATCTTAAAATTATAGCGAAAAAAAACATGTCGATATATAAATAGAAGGCCCCTCCCTCAAACAGCAACTGTCCAATGGCCTGCTGGCGACTGTCCACCTGCCGCCGCCGCCCCCCCCCGGCTCATAACTGACGGTCGCTCAGAGCTCGTAATCCTGCTGCTCTGACACGATGCCAAAGCTGAGCTGCACACTCATGAAGCCGTCGCTGTTTTTGGCAGAAGCCGACAATATTTCAACCAGTGCAAAAAAAACCAACACCAACGGGTTGTCCCAGAAGAACCGCAGCTCCCACAATCCCCTCTGATCACAGCTGGGCCGGGCACAGTGTGTGTTTCTATTTTTTTTTGTTGGAGGTGATGTGCAGTGGTGTAGTGCAGGGTATGCAGTGGATACTGTACAGCCACTTCTCAGTCCCCTCTGATGCACATCAGCACGTTCATACATCTTCTTGCTGAGTGGGTTTATTTTAAAGATGGAAATGAATTCAGAGCCTGGAGCCACTGCTCCAGGCTCCACCGCGCCACCGCTGGCGCGGCTCTCGGCTCGGCCTCGGCTGCCGAACCTGGCAAGGAGGAGGTCCGTGCATGTGAAGCAGAGGTGTTTCCTGCCAGATTACTGTAATCTCCCCCATTTGGCGAGTTGAAACAGCACAAAGAGGTTTATGAAGTGGACTGAAGTGGGCTGTCTGGGCCCGCTCGCTGCGTGGGAAACACCTTCTCTCTTTGTTCTGCTTGTCTTGCAGTAATGACAATAATCCATCCATCCATTTATTCATTTATCTATCTATCTATCCATCCATCCATCCATCCATCTATCCATTTTCACTGCCTGCTTCTTCCTGCACTCGGGGTCTGTTGACCAGAACTGCGCAAAACGTAAATATGTCAATAAAAAACTGGTGATGGAAACAGCTCCACTTGGAAACTTTTGGCATTTCCACGTCACCGGACGTGGCGTGAAAATGCTGCGTTATGATTGGAAGGAGGAGGAGACAGAATACTTTTTTCAAGTAATCAAAGAGAAAAATATATATATAACAACCATTCTGGACAGCAAACAAACGTAATTCTCGAGATTTGACGAGAATTACAGTTTGTATGTGCTTCACAGCATTCAATGGAAACACCCGCACATTGCAATTGTACTTTGTCGAAATTTTAATATCGCTTTGATATCGAAATATCGCTTTTATTTTTTTTCAGGGAAACACAGCTACAGAAAGACAAACAACCGTTCCCAATTCTAATTCTAATTCTTATAATAATAATAATAATGATGATGATGATAATATTGTTGATTACATGCTGGGATTATTGCCCAGAGTGAGACTGAAGAGCCTTAAGCTCAGCTTTGCTCTGGACCAACTGCTATCTCCTGGGCCTCGGTGCTGTGAGACCACCGGGCGGCCGACACAAACAGATGGTCCAGCAGAGACTTACCCTCTGAGGCACCGCCCACTCACCCACGCCTCCAGAATCCACACGGCGGTCTGAGTGCTGGAACTAGGCCACTGCATTCCGCCGTCGGAGCACGAGTCAGCGATCTCAGCGCACAATCTGTTTCCGCTCCGCCGTGAATTCTGCTAATGTTAGAACGGTGTGGGGCCAGCGGGGGCGGGGCTTGTGTCGTGTCTTTTTTTTTAAAATCATTACAGTCTTCCTCCCCCCCCCGAGGATTAATTCTTCGCCCTCTAAGAAGCCACAACAATGGGAATGTTAATCTCTGACCATCTGTCTCAGAAGGAGGTCGGCCCGTCTTTTTTTACTCTCTTTCCTTTTCTGTGGTTTTTACAGAAGTTTTATTAAAGGTCAAATGTGGTCGAGAACGCCACTTGAGAGTTAGTTCTAAACTGAGTGGGCGGAGCTTGTGTCAGTCTCCAGTCCCCAGGATCTCTGTGGCCTGCAGGCTGCTGACGGAGAGCCGCGGACTGCAGCATGAATTAGTCATGAGGCAGCCGAGAAGTGAACGGGGACATTGTCAGGAGGAGTGAAGGGGCCGGGAGCCGGAGGCGAGGCGGAGTGGTTGATGGTGGAGCTCGCTGACCAGGGTGACACCTTTCACACGTTCGCACTGTGTGACAGAGAACTTTGAACATCCTGTGTGTCTTCTCAGTGTGTCTGAGTGAGCGACGGTGAACTAGACGTCCTGAATGGCCCCACTGGCTGTGGACGAGTGGAGTTTTCTTCACTTGAAATGAGAACTGTCAGAACTTTCACTGCACAGGGAATACATGCAAACTCCACACAGAGAGGGTCCAGGCCAGGAATCGAAGCCAGGACCAGGAGGCGGCAGCGCTAACCACTGCGCCACCGTGTCGCCCTGCTGCTAGAACCTTTTAGAGCTAACATCACCGACCACTACTACTGGTATTAATAATGATGATAATAATAATAATAATGATAATGATAATGATAATAATGATAATGATAATGATAATAATAATAATAATAATAATAATAATAATAATGATAATGATAATACTAATAATAATAATAATAATAATAATGATGATACTTCAATTTCAGCAAACGGAATTCATAATCAAACAATTTGCTGAGGAATCGTCATCACTTTTGAGTGTAGATTGTCAGGAAGAGCACAGATGGAGCGACTGTTAGTCATCGCTCCTGCTACCAGACTGCTTCAGATGGCTGCTGCTGCTGCTGCTGCTGCTGCTGCTGCTGCTGCTCACTGACTGGCTGTAATCTGGTATTAGAACCAGCGGGCCCGCGGTGCTGTTGGTACCGACCTGGGTGTGAGCCTGCTGTCGGCTGCTCGCGGGGCTCCTGCCGCTCCGAAAAGTTTCCACCGGTGACGTAAGAGTGGGTTCCGGCCGGACCGGACCGGAACCCAGTGGCTCGTGGCGCGGCACCGGCGCACGCGGCGGCCAAGAGCGCGCACAGGAAGGGACGAAGGAAGTGGGGCATTGCGCGGCGCGAGGCGGCTGCGGTCAGTTCAGTGTTCGGCCGAGGAGTCCATCCATCCGTCCGTCCATCCACTCGTCTACTCATCCATCCATCCGCCCGTCCAGCAGAACAAGTTGAAATGTCCGGTAAACAAGCACGTGATGATGGGCCGCAGCCAAACTCCTCCCCTTTAATCTACCCATCTTTCTAGCCACAAAAAAATTATTATCTTATTTTTTTCTAACAACACTCCAAACATTGCATTGAGTCGTAAACACCTCCGTATTTATTTTATTTTATTTTATTTTTTAAATAAAATAAATTCAGTTGTATTTTACTTTCGCTGGCAGACTGGTCAGACCAGGGCAAGTTCATATTTCTATGGATTTGTCTTTTACTTATAACCTAATTCATGCGCCATGTAAAAGATTTTCTAAAAAAAAAAACGTCTTCGTCTTCGTTGCCTCTTGATGCTGAGCGGCGACCCGGCCGTCGCCAAAACACCCGCACTGACTGAGTTTGTCCGCTAGATGGTAGTGAGGCGACGTTGGGCTGAATTGGTTGAAGACCTGCTAAAATCACGCCTCGAACAGCGCGACGTGGACCACAAACCGAACTGTAAAAAAAAAAAACTGTTGCATTGCACTCTGGTGCTCCACTTTCACACAGTTGTGGTTAAATTGACCGGAGGAGCACCATGAAGGAAGGAAGAGAGGGAGGGAGGGAGGGAGGAAGGAAGGAAGAGAGGGAGGGAGGGAGGGAGGAAGGAAGGACGAGAGGGAGGAAGGAAGGTCGGCGGTGCTTTCCGTTTTCCAACTGACGGTGATGGAGGTTGGCCACATTAATTATGTCACTGAACTAATTATTTCTCACAGCTATTATTAGTAGCCGCGATGCTATTGCGGCGTCAGTGGGAGTCTTTATTTAGCAGCAGCCCACTCAATTATACATCCACATCTGTGGGACTTTTTCTTTTTGATCTGATAAATACGGCTATTAAATATTAAACCTGGACTCCACTGCCTCCTCCTTCTCCTCCTCCTCCTCCTTCTCCTGCACACTCACTCCTCTTGTCTTTCTCGCTGTTGTGATCTTCTAATGACCAACTCTGAATGTGCTGAATGGGCTCCCTCTTTGCCGGCTCTGCTTGCTCGCTCGGCCTCGACACACATCAGTGTGAAGACTGAACGGGAGGACGGACGGCGGCGGAGCCCGGGGAGTCCCAGGATCCATTTGCAGCCAATTAGATACAGCAATGGCTCATTTCTTCTCATAAATAGCTGCGTCCACTGGGACCGTTTTGGAAATCTGCTCGCTCTCACCCTGGAAAACTGCTCCGGCTCGCCGGCGCCTCCTTGGCTGCTGGCTTCTATTAATCTTATCTCGGCACAAAAAGACCCAGAAAGGCCCAGAAAGGTCCTTCTTTGTTTGTTTTTTCCAGACACGGTGCTGCTGGTTTATTGCCTTCTCCTAATGCCGCATTATTCCGCCTTATAATATCATTTTTAAAAAAAAAATATATTCTGGCCAATCTTCTCTTTAGGGGCTATTTACAATTTATAAAAGCATCCCAAACAGAATTCAAACTGACAAACACGCAAAGACACGCAAAGGCAAAGTTCCTCTTTTATCAGCAGCGTCACAGCTGGCAGCAGTTTTGGGGCCTTTCAAAGAAGCCTTGGTTGCCAAATTTGTGAGATATTTACAGCGAGCAAAGTCAAAGAAAAACTTGAGTCGTCTGCCCCCAAGTGGAGGGGTGTGTGAACTTTCATCAAAGTGTCAGCCGGCCTTCAAGACTTCACGCTCGCTGTTATTAAAAATCCATCAGTGATGATTAAAAGAAACACGGAGTTGACAGGGCAATAAAAACACACTGCCACAGTGCGACAGACTCACATGTTGACCTGCTGTCGTCCACTGGCTGCTCTACCCAAACATGAAGAGAAAGACAAAAACATGAGAGAAGAGATCCAAACTGCATCTGTTGCAGTAAAGCATGAACGAAGCATCGTCTGCCAGGTTCCTTAAAAAAAAAAAAAGTCAGCAACTGCAAACTGGCCTTTCAAAAACTTGCAAAATAAAGAGAAACTGCTCTGTGATGGACCGGCGACTCGTCCAGTCCAGGAGTCCGGGGTGTGACCTCGCCCTCGGCCAATGACAGCAGAGAGCCGCTCCAGCCGGCAGAAAAAAAGAGAAACGAAGAGTCTAGCTCCTCCCCTATTTTACACAAGGTTGGATTCATAGCGACCTTCTGAAAGTGCTGATGAACAAACCAAAGACGGCAGTGATTTAATTCCAGCCGTCAGCGGGAGATCAAGTCCGTCCCCGGAATCGGTGCGGCGGTCGCCACGTCCCGAGAGCTGACGGAGCACAAAACAGAAATACTTCACCGACACGGACCGGCTGTTATTAAAGGGCCGCCAAGCACAGCTCCCCCTCACCACCACCACCACCACCACCACCACCTCCACCATCACGGGTTCCTTCAAAAGCTCTTGAAGCGCCGCCGCTCCCTTTTGCCGTCAGTGACGAGCCGGAGCGAGATGTGAGCGGCAGCAGCTGCAGATTAAGCGGACGCTTCTGCAGCTGCGCTCGCGTCCCCAAAAATACCTTTTCGCCGCCGCGCAGTGCATAGACGAGGAACGACGGCAAAGTGAGCGAGTCCTTGCCCAGAGAGACGAGATGAGTGACGTGAGCGACCGTTAAGAGCGAAACATCTGCCAGTCCTGACGGGGCGCAAGAGAAGCGCACGTTTGCGGAATATTGTTTGGAGATAAGAAAAGGTTTGAAGGGAGGCGGAGCAGAGTGGGTGGTCTTGTCATCACAGGACGTCACAGCGGGAAGTCGTCACCACGCTCTGACCTTCCCGGAGGTGAAGGGAACTCTGCAAGGCTGGGGGGGGGGGGGGGGGGAGAAAAAAAACACCATCTGTTGGCCTTTTATTTATTTGAACTCCAAATGCATCCATCCGTTCACTTTCTTTTCTGCTGCGCCGAATAAAAAAAATAAATAAACATTTAATTGGATCGCTCCACCGCCAACCCCAGTGCCCTGGAATGTGCTGAGGACGAGTACAGAGAACCATGTTAATCCTAATTAGTTTGTAGACCCGGAGAAAAAGACTTGTTTGCTTGATGTGCGTCATAAACATTCATACAGGCGTGCACGCACACGTGCACACGCTCACACGCACTCTGACGGATATAGGAACATTTCCGTGGCTGTCGTGAAAGAACGGAGGCGGAGAGGAAAGTTCGTTAGGATGAATTCTGTTCAATTAACTGCCGCCGCCGCGTCTCCTCTGATGGATCCCGAGCTGAGTCACAAGAGTCTCGACACGCTGCTTCCACACTCACTCACTTTTAATCCCGCCGCCTCTCGTCTTGCTGGCTGTTTCTACCTTCATTGGCTTTGAAACAGGCAGGAACCGGAGGTGAGAAGGAACCTGTTTGCTGCCTCATGTTCTGAGAGCACACCCTCTGTCACGTCTCTCCTGTGAAGGACGAGCTGCACACCTCCACCTGTGTTTAGCAGTCCGTCCACAGCTGGAGGTGTAGCCTGCAGGGGCGGGACGTGCGGGTCGTGGCTCCGCCCTCGGCTCTGGATCTCCACCTCAGACACCGGGGCGAGCTGGACCGGTGCGGTTCGGGCCCTGTAATTAGGTGGCAGAGGACGAGAGAGGAGCTGAACTTCCTCCGCAGCAGCGAGGAGGTGAGGAGGTGAGGAGGTGAGACATCCAGGGAGGTCCTGGCTCCTCCCCTGCCGGTGTCGGAGCAGCGGTGGAGGGATTTACTGCAAGCACGAACACCGTCCTCCTGATCCGAGCGGGAGACGGAAGACTGAGAGGAAGTCAAGAAGCTGGAAGGAAAAACACCTCTGATTCCAACTCACTTTCAGCTGCTCGGTTTCCCCACATGTACGAGCTCTTCTTTCTTTCTTCCTTCTTTCTTTCTTTCCAGTGGAGCATGAAGCTCCACTGGAGTTTTATGGTGGCCTGAGGTGTTCTGACTGATTAAACTGCTTGTTCCTTGTTTGCGGAAGTGGTTGAGGGTCTAACAGCAGAGAGGAGCAGAGCTGTAGTTTGAGAGGATGGATGGATGGATGGACGGACTGATGGATGGGTGGGTGGATGGTTGCGACATGTCGACAGCCCGTGAAGGAATTTCAGTGGCTTTCTCACCTTGTTTCTAACTGTGTGTGTGTGTGTGTGTGTGTGTGTGTGTGTGTGTGTGTGTGTGTGTGTGTGTGTGTGTGTGTGTGTGTGTTTTTCTTTTTCCAAAGCATATTTTCTCTGCTTCAGAGGACATTTTTGTACTCGTGTCCTCCACGGCTGCAGTCGGCCCAGCTGTTTGACTAAAAAAATGTGGATACTGGTGTGGTTGGTGGTGTTATGTCTCAGCCAATTAGCTAAATTAGCAGTAGCTGGTAGCCTTTCCAGCCTCTGTTAATTATGAGTCCACACAGAGCACTAGTCATGGAGGACCTCTCACTGGAATAATGTGGAGCATTTTGATGGGGTGAAGTGTCCGATGGATGGATGGAGGATGGACAGACGGACAGATTGATGGACTGGATGGGTAGAAAGATGGACGGATGGATGGATGGATGGATGACACACTGATGATGATGGATGCATAGATGGATGGATGGAGGATCTCTCACTGGAATGGTTTCTGCTTGATGTGAAGGCGACATGCAGGTTTTTTTTTTGCAACGTTGATGCTTCCATGTGTTTTTGTTGGGATTGTCTCTGTCTGTGAAATGAGGCCCTGAATGAACCTCTGGTTGGGTTGAACTGGGTTGACCCGAGGATGGCGGACGGAGGGCGAGTCTCCCAGCTGGAACATCGCTGCATTTATATGGCACTTTTGCAGGCAGGCGGCGGCGGCGTTACGGGAATCGAGGCACTTTGATTTTTTTATGGACCCTTTCATACAGCACAGCATCATATCGTCCAGCGGGGAGACACACTGAAGATGGAGAAACTAATAAACAAGCGGTGGTGAGGGTGAGGAGCTGTTAGTGACCCTTGGGGTGGGAGGAGGAGGGGGAGGGTGGGGGGGTGGATATGAAGCAGCCACTGAGTGTGGACCCTCCGTATTGATTTCCTCATGATTGTTTCAGCCACAATAACGGCCGCTCTTCATTTTTCTGTGCTTCTCGCCTGCACAGATCACCGGCTGAGGCTGATTTGTGTCAGTTCCGCCCCCTGCCCCCCTCCCCCGGGGGGATGACGGTGGCTCTGATACCGAGGGCTGTTATCTGAGGGGTTTAGCTTCTCAACTAGTCCAGATCTGCTGCTAAACAGCGCCAGGCCTGTTCTGCTGTCTGGGTCATATAGCTCTGCGTTGTCGACGCAGGAGACGAGGAAGAACTTAAAAGTTCCAATAATGACTTCAGCCAAACTGGTCGAAGAGGGTGGAGCCACGTGGAGGAAGGATCAGGTTCCTCCTGAGCAGACGCGACCAGAGTCGGAAACTCTCCCAGTTTCAGAGAAATGAGGTTAATTAGTAAAAGAGAAGTAGATGTTGGCCTGCAGCCGAGACTTCAGACATTCTCGGGTTTTTAATTCATTGCACTTTAATCCGAAAACTTCTGCCTGTGCCCTGTGCAGGGAACTGGTGCACGATGCAGACTTGTCAGCCCAGGCAAGATTCACTTGGCTTTATCGAAAGTTGCAAAACTGCTGTGCATTTCTTTTTCTTTTTCTTTTTCGAGCCCCCAAGGGACTCAAAATATTAAACCGTCCAAGTCCAGTTGTATTTGTATTTTCTGCTGTCAGTGTAAATTAATTTTCGCCAGTAAGAATGTGGATGGTCCCGTTAAATGTTGTCTTATGAAAAGATGTTAAAAAAAACAAGCCCAGTGAGAACGCGTGATCCCAGTTTAATCAGGTCACTGGTGACGCACCATTGATTTATCTTGCCAGCTGAGGACGTAGCAGGCGGAGGCCAGTGTCGTTCTCCAGGGCCGACGTTAAAGGGACAGTCCACTCGTGTTGCCTTCAGGGTCCATTTGCTGCAGCGTGTTCGCCGTCTTTGGAAACAGATTTTGTGACTTTAGCTGTGCTTCCCAGCCCGACATATAAGAGTCGGCCGCTCGTTGTTGCTGCTGATGAAAGGTTTTCACTCACGATTGTGGCCCGTTGACTCGACCTGTGGCAGCTGACGATGCAGTGCAGGAAGTGGATGTTTTTTTTGTTTTTGTTTTTTATCAAAGGTTGTCAGGGGAGAGTTGATGTTTGACATTGAAGTGAAATGTGTTTATTGAGCTTCTCAGTAAATGTCCTCGCTGTCAACGGACTGTGCAAACCGCTGGCTGGGTGAATGGATGTGGATGGACGGCTGGATGGATGGATGGATGGATGGACAGATGGATGGACAGATGGATGGATGGATGGAGTAACAGAAGGAAAGATGAATGATGGATGGATGACAGACGTTTGATGGATGGATGGACGGACGGACGGACGGACGGACGGACGGATGGATGGATGGAGTAACAGAAGGGAAGATGGATGGATGGACGGACGGACGGACGGATGGATGGATGGATGGATGGATGGAGTAACAGAAGGAAAGATGGATGGATGGATGGATGGATGTTGGAGGAAGTCTAGTAGCACCAGTCCGACTCCTTTGTGTGCCTCCCAGTCGTCGCTGATTAACCGGCCGTGCATCACTCCAACTTCTTCCCCTCCTGCTGCGCGCTGATCTCTGGCCCTGCGGGTCGTTGGCTCTCGCTCTCATCCCTCATCGCAGCGTGGCGGCGCCGCAGCGTCGCATCCGCCTCGCACAGCAGGGGGGTGGGGGGGGGTATTATCCCACGACTTTAGAGATGGAAAACATCGGCCATGTTTGAACTTCCTGCCGGCCGGCGACGGCAAAGCGGCTCTAATCATCAGGTGTGACTCATTCATTCATTCATTCATTGACAAAATGTTCTTATCGTGAAGATCTTTGGTTTCATAATGTGAAGTCCGACAATCTGGAGCTGCTTCCGGAGATGCTGCAGGGCTCTCTGGTGATCGGATGGTCACTTTGAGGGTGATTCTCCGCACCTGCTGTTCTGCTCAGAGCAGAAGAGAGAAGCACACCAGAGAAGCAGCCGGCTTCGCTCCATTGACAATATATTTCTGGTGTGTGTGAGCGTCACCGCCTCAGGAGATGATGAAGAGTGCCGTCGAGTGTCGAGGCCACCGCACAGAATGTAGCAAATATTCTCGAGTAATGATCTGCAGTCTATTATCACTCCCACACTGGGATTATGTGCTCAGTGGGCTCGTCGTCACAGAGCAGTTTGGTGGAGGTGGCCCCTGTGAGACCGCTGACATATTGTTTCAACATGTCGGTGCAATGTTGTGCGGGAACAAGAAGGAATAATAGTGACAAAAAACAAAAAAAAACAGCTTGAGGACGCAGGATGCACAAAAGAAGGAGTTGCTGAAACACCGCAGATGTCCTTCCAGCTCTAAAAATAGCCTGGTCTTTGTTAGCGGCGGCTAAAGGAGTGGAGGCCCCCGGAGCTCGCAGGTGATTGGATGATGAGTATCAGGGTAAATCAATGGCAGCGTGGCAGCGACAGGCAGGAGTGGTCAGCAGGTTCTGGCCCGACGAGCCGCGGGGCCGAATCTTTATCAGTTCTCCTCCTCAGGAGATTCCAGCGCTGCTCTTCAAGCGCCGCCGTGCTGAGGGCCCCTCCTCCTCCTCCTCCATCTGCTCCTCCACCTCCTCCACCTCCACCTGCTCCTCCTCCACCTCCACCTGCTCCTCCACCTCCTCATCTTCCTCCTCCTCATCTTCCTCCTCCACCTCCTCCAGCTGCTCCTCCTCTTCTTCCTCCTCCACCTCCCCCTCCTCATCTTCCTCCTCCTTTTCTTCCTCATCCTCCTCTTCCACCTCCTCCTCTACCTCCACCTCCCCCTCCTCCTCTTGCTCCTCCTCCTCCTCCTCTTCCTCTAACTCCTCCTCCTCCTCCTTACCCTCCTTCTCCTCTGCCTCCCTCTCCTCCTCCTCCTCTTCCAACAGCCTCCACTCGGCTTCCTCTCGATGAGGCCTGGGTCTCGTCTTCTTCCTTGGCCCTGCTGGACTTTTCACCTGATGTCAGAGTCCAGTCAGCTGCCAGATCAATCGCTGATTGGATGGGCTCAGTTTGAAATGTTCACTCAACACAATGAGGAGAACAGAGGGAACAAACCAACCAGATTTTAGATTCATTCCCAAGAAGTCTTTGCCTGAATTACATGAAAATGCAAAAAGTGATCCTACAAGTGGCAGAAGGCTCTCGACTAAACCAGGTGTCTCCTGCTGTCCTTTAAAAAAAGAAGAAGCCCCGAAAGGAAAAAAGATAATTGATCTGTGCGGTATCGAGATTGTTTCAGCCTCTGCAAATGCGGCGCAGCTCAAGTGTGACCAGACATAAATGTGGTAGCGGAGGTAACTATGCAACAGCCACAAGCTTGTTAGCCCGGTGTTTGAGCGCCGTCTCCTGCAGGAGCGGAGGCTGGACGAGGCTCTCAGGGACCCTGCGGAGCTGCTCAGGTTCAGAGAGAATCAGACGAGCGCCGGAGCGAAAGATCCAATCAGATCCTGCCGGGACACGAGAGCTGCGGAAAAATCAAAACAAGAAAACAGCCGAGCGGACGGAGCAGGTGACCGACCGTCTCCGCTGCTTCATCACAGCTGCTGTGTCACAGAGCTTCAGCCACGGCGCCGGGAACTGCCAGTGTCTCTGGGCCGCCAGCTGCTGCTGCTGCTGCTGCTGCTGCTGCTGCTGCTGCCGGGGCGGCAGGGAGAGATTGCAATCAGACGCTGATTCAATTATAACCCGGAACGACGTCTGGCCAGGTTTCCGTGGCTGAGCTGGTTTTTGACGTCACTGCGAGGAGAAAAAGAAACATCGCAGCAGCACAAAAGACAGAAATCACACCTATCAAGTGATTTTATTTTCTTCACAGCTTTAAAAAAAAATAAAAAATACATCAAATGGCATCTGAGCACTAATTAATGGAAGATGAGGAGGAGTTTTTTTTTCTTTTTTTCTCCACATTTTTCTGTTAGTGCTTATTCAGTCAAGCAGCAACGTTTCCAGCTGTTTGTCAGACAGAGGGATTTTTATTTCATGTTATTTGATTTATTCTCTGGGGCAGTTTTTTACTGGCCGTCAGTGGCGGTGGTGGATGTTTCCTATCAAACCTCGCTCCAGTCACTCATTGGCCAGATTCTTGGAACCCACTCGTCTTCCCAACATGCAATTCTTCACCTTCTCTTTTTGAGTCTTTCCCGTCTCTCGGCTGCAGGACACTGAGGACGCTAAGCAGCCGCGTGAGCGCGCGTCCCTGCGCCGGCGCCAACAAAACACTGATCAATGACTGCGGGACGTTTTGGAGTCTCATTGACAGAATTGGCACGACGCAGCGACTGAGCTCCACCACTTTCATTTATTTAGGCGGCTCATTATTTCAGAGGGAAGACCAAGCGAAAAAAAATGGGAAAGGCAGCGGCGGCGGCGGCGGCGGCTTCGGCGTCGACTCCCATAGGACGAATCAACAGTGGCACAAAGACACTTTAGAGTTAAAAGCCAAAATGAGCGGAAATGCAAAAGGAGTCGGGTTTGGTGTCCCAGGCTGCACGGCCCCCTGGGAGTTCTGCCGCTCTGTGACCTCAATATGCTTGAAAAGGGTTACGTTATTTTTGTTGTCCTTTTTTAATCCATAACAGACGGAGAGGAAGGAGGATGTGACTGTAGAAAGGTCCATTAAAACAGAGCAACTTTTAAATCACTCCTTTATTGGGTGGAGGTTATAAACAGAGGGCTAAATGTGCTGTTTCGTGGATAGCTGGACTGGTATTTTCTTTTAACGGTGGAATGAAGAATGGATTTGAGGAGCTTTAAGATAAATCCCTCTGCATCCTCATTGCGTTGCAGTGAAGTGTTTTTTTTTAAAGTGATGGAAAGCGGCAGGACGAGTTGAGGGTCGAGCCAATCACAGCCGACCTCGGGGGATGTTCGGTGGAAGGTGAAAGACGGATTGTTGTGGTGCCGCAGATGATAATTAGACGGCGTGAGGTCGGTGGGAGGAGCCTGTGCCTTGAGCGAGACCTAAATGTGGCCAAGGTGCAGCTGCAGTGTCTGCTCACATCTGCGTCAGTCCGCCGGGGGCTCCTCTGTCCAAGGAGCAAAGTCGTGCACCAGTGATTAGCCACCGCTTTAATTACAAGACTGGACGTGCACGGAAATGGTGTCATGTGATAGCGAAGGCGCCGCCAAGCACAACACTTTCAGAAAGTTCATCAGCAAATGCGACTCTTTTTCTTTTCCCAGGCTGCACTGAAAATCCGATTTCCGTGTCCCTGCAACGCTCGACAGTTCCTGACCTCATCTTATTGGAAAAGCCGCTATTGATTTTGAGAGTCCAGTGACGCACGAGCAATATTTGCACGCGCTCAGCCAACAAGGGAGGGGGGCGCTTTCTTAAAAAAAAAATAATAATAAAATAAAATCAAGCCGCAGATGAATTGGATTCAAAGTGAGTCATGTGCAGCATGACGACGTCGTGTCTGCAACTTGGCTCCAGCTCTTCAACAGACGTGGGCCTCCGTCGGGTCAGACTGAGGTCAAATCCGCCTTTTGAAGGTTGGAGCGGCCACGGATGGAAACGTCGGCAAAGACGTGATGGTCGAAGTGTCCATCACTTCTGATCCATCCATCCACTTCCAGCCTGGATAAATGGGCAGGTTCTAGGGTCATGTGACATCAGCATAGTGATGGAATGTGACGTACGTGGATGATTGTACACACTGTTTACTTTCCTCAGGGTGCCAAGGACTCTCCCAAGAGTCTCTTTTCTTCTTCTTCTTTTTCGTCTTGTTAAGACGTTAAACGTTTCTTACCTTCTTACCTGGTAAGGAACAATGCAGTTTGCATTTATCATTTACATAATAATAATAATAATGATGATGATGATGATGATAAAACTGCCTCATAGCTTTGCAGTTCAATAAGGAGGCACTCGCTGTCCAATTAAGCGCAGAGGCAAGAAGTTCCCACTAGAGCCCAAAGTTAATTAGAGACTCATCCAAATAAACCAAAAGTCACACACACACACACACACACACACACACACACACACACACACACACACACACACACACACACACACACACCATGATGAATTTTAAACATTGCAAATGTTTCATGAAGAGGGAGTGTGCGTGGGACAGTTTCAGGTAGTGGCGGCAAACTGGACACAAGCTACATCCCAGTACAGACAGTCATATCATTATTATTATTATTGTTATTATTATTATTATTATTATTATGATTATTATCATCATTATTATCATCATTATTATCATTATTACCCAAGTCCGTATTTAGCACATTTGTTCGTGTCAAGCATTAGTTGAGCTGCATCTTGGTGGACAAAACAACAATAAACAGCCGTCCAAATATTAGTGTGCAGACAAATGGCTCCCATTAGAAGCCCAAACCATAATGAATAGATATAATTTACCCAGTGGGGGGAAAAGAGACTTCATCACAACCACACAAACAAAACCAGATTATCCTGTGCTCTGGATTAGTTCATGGAAGAAGAAAAAAAGCCTCCTCCAATCATAATTTATTGAAGACTCAATTTACATGAATTTATGTGACTTATTTACAGTCTTTGGTATGACGGCGGAAAACAGTGGATTTCACCTCGCAACGAAACACAATTAGCATCCGGCCTCCCCTGTCTGAGGTGCCACTGTGGACGGAGGCAGCAAAACAAACAAGCAAAGGAACGAGTGCGAGCGAAAATGAATGTGTGCCAAATAAACTGGAGGGCTGCGCAGCGGAGCGGCGGTGAAGGCCGGGGAAAAGTTGTTTTAAAAGTGAATATTTGCACAAGATGAGTTTTAGCAACTTGCAGCGGCCTGAGGACACTTCTCAACAGGAAGCAAACATGTTATTTCACTCAGGCCTAAACATAGAAATAGCAACATAGAACCCTCTGCTATTCCAATGAAGATGTTCTACAGCGACAAATGCAGGAATTGAATGAGTGTTTTCTAATTAAGAGAAGCACGTGATTAAAAGTAGAGACCTTTACGTTCAGTTCTTCTTTTCTGTGGGAATAAACGATTCTGTTAGATTGACTCAGACGCTTGCAGAACTTTCCAATAGCTGATCTTTATCGTTTGTTAGTCTGACGTGACAACAGGATCACAACGTGTCAGTGGACTGAGAGTCAGTGATGGAAGGAAACCGTCTGCACAAGTTTAGAGAGGAAACAAAAGTAGCTGGAGGACAGTCGGAGGGCCGAGCAGCTAATAAAGCAAGAGCATCTAATGAGGGCAGGTCCTAAAATGCTGCCTAATGAAGACAAAAAGGTCCTAAAACACCGGGACGCCAGGGAAACTAAAGAAGACAAATGATAATGGCGGAACATATACAGGAGTGAGGGCAGAAAAACACTCAGGTGCAGCTGCAGGGGAGGAGTTATAGTAGAACCGAGGAACCGGGCCTAAAGAAGTGAAGCAGGAAATGACAGAAAAGTATCAGAGGAGGGCAGAAGAACAGAGGAGGAAACCAGAAAGAAAAAAGAAGAAAAAACCCATCAGCACCATGTGACAGCAGCAGATGTTGTCCCCGAAACCCTGGTGGCCCCTTTAGATCCAGAGCCATCACAGATGTGAGAGTTGGAGATGCTGAGATGAGTCACGATGACCTCGTCCTGTGCCCTGA
Organism: Nelusetta ayraudi; assembly: GCF_046127955.1. Lineage (NCBI taxonomy): Eukaryota > Metazoa > Chordata > Actinopteri > Tetraodontiformes > Monacanthidae > Nelusetta > Nelusetta ayraudi. The sequence continues at coordinate 472,684 of NW_027466213.1, forward strand.
CTCCTGGAATATAACATCCGTTTTTTTTTTTCTTCAGCTGTTTGAAAAGGGTAGCGAGTCAGACCAAAGGACATTCTTCCACTTTTGGGTCAAGCTCCGTCGTGATCAGGTTCTGCGACATTCACATCGAGGTCACTTTACTTTTCATCTGTTTTTTGTTTTTCTAAAGTTTGAAAAGTCACCTTAAAAATATCTTTGTGTGCTGCAGCAATTTTTTATTTTTTTAATTGTTTCTTCAGTTCGATCCTACTGCAGTTTTGTCAGGAACAAGTTCATTGTGCTGCCAGACTGTGGTGCAGGAGGTTGCTGGTTCAAGTCTTGTCTTTGTTGGATCGTTAAAGTCAAGGAAAGAGAGAAGACTTGGAAATGAAGGACTGAGTCTGTCGGGACAAACAGCTCAGTGAGTTGGTGGACGAACAAAGAGTCAGAAGGTTGTTGGTTTGACTCTTGTGTGTTTTAAATGGGAATGAGATAGGAGAGGATCAGGGTTGAAGTCCTCGGTGGTGCAGTGGGTTACTTCCTGACAGGAAGTCGTTGGTGAGGCCGGTTCAAGTCCTGCCTGTGCCTGGACCTCCTGACTTTGATGGGCAGTGATTTGTTTTTACTGTAGGGCTAAAAGTTAATTAAACAAAAAGAAAGAAAACAGAATTCATGATTCAATATCTCAACGGCAGGTGTCTAAATATACATTTTATTTTGAAAGGTGCTCCTTGGTTACTTAAGGGTGTTGCATTCTGGATGGGACACAATGGAGAAATGTTTGTTTTTTGATAAAGAGGGACGCTATAAATTAAAAAAAAAAAAAAAAATCCACTTCCTTTTTTGAAGGAGTGGAAGGGGGCTTGGAAATGTCAATAACAACGCTGAACAGATGGCGAAAAGGGCAACGTGGCAGTGGGAGACTGACGGAGTGGGTCGCATCCCGCTAAGTGTGTGGTTGAACACGTGAATCACTTGGACGGGACAATAGCTGGTGGCCCCCTGGAGGACATGCGGACAAATGGTAGCGACGTGACTGAGGTGCAATAATCAGAAAACCAAAAAAAAAGAGAAAAAGATTGAGATCATAAACAAAGACAAACAGGAAGTGGTGAAAATGCTCCACTGGTTCTCATCTTTCAGACACTCCAGAGTGTCGGATGAATCAACGACTTCCTGCTTGGAAAAATGGCTGCTCTTATGTTGTAGTGGGTATTTGGATGGACGAGGAGGAGGAGGTGAACTGGGCGACGGTGCTACCTAGAATTATTATTATCATCATCAGCCTGGTATTTATTGTCTTTCGCCAGCTTTAAACACACAAATCTGGGTTTTAAATGGGTGAAACCCTCCGTCCATCTGGAATAAAGAGGAAAAAAAGAGAATAAACGGAGGAGAGGAAGCTATTTTTTTCTATTCTGTTGTTCTTGGTTGGATTGGAAGCCACTTGGTTGGATCGTGAAAATTAAAGCTGTTTTTCTTGCTAAAGTGTCGTCGATGTATCGAGGTGTCCCACAGCCTGAGGAGAGCAGCAGCAGCAGCAGCAGCAGCAGCAGCAGCAGCAGCAGCAGCAGCAGCAGCAGCTCTGTGTGCTTCCCTCATGGCAGCTGCACAGACGTATCTCGCTGCCTTTATGTGCCTTTTACATTTCTACGAAGACATAACATCAGAGGGGAATGTTAACAGTGGAAGGTTGTATTATCCTAAGCGGTGCCTTCAAGGCCTCAGGTAAAAAGCCCTCTCTCTCTCTCTCTCTCTCTCTCTCTCTCTCTCTCTCTCTCTCTCTCTCTCTCTCTCTCTCCCTCTCTCTCTCTTGTCCGTCTCTTGGACACAATTCCAAATATTTAGGGCCTCAGGTTGGCACTTACACAGCCGGTATGTCAGCACTGACCTTGTGAAAGTCTTCCCCTATCGTGTATATATATATATATATATATATATATATATATATATAGTGTACTGTGTGCCAATAACTCGGCATGACTCAAAATGAAGATGTTCCAGATTATATCAGATCCACTTGACCGATGATACGTAACAAAGTAAATTGCTGTTGTTGCTGCGTTGCAGGATTCAGTCTGCACAGGGTGCGGAATTCAGTCTGTCAGTCTGCCTCTCTGGGTGTTGCTGCAGTTTATCCTGTCACGCAGTAAAGACCTCTGTCTTTCTTTAAATTACCTTGTCAAACACGACCTGTGTGGAATGTAATATTCAGTCCTCTGGGATTTTTTTTTTCACAGTCAAACCTGTGTGTTTTTCAGATAAGGTAGACTGAAGTATATATATATATATATATAGAGAGAGAGATAGAGAGACTATTTTATTTCCATAATGAATGAGGTGGAGGACGGAGAATGAAGCCACTCCAGCTGCTGTCAGGGCTGTGGCCAGTGATCTGATATGACAGTCAAAAATGTGTCTGTCCGGACTTTGCAATTTCTCAGATTAAAAATAAATTGCGAGGGCTAAGTGCCGTAACACTCTGCAGATCAGATTACGCAGCTAACTGGATAGCTCTTTTGGCCTGAGCGCCGGACTGCCCAGGTTCAGAGAAGAGCCGCTGCTGTAATAAACCTAATGCCGGGCGCCTCACTTTTGCTGGCAGAAGACTTGCTGCCTCACACAACTTAACAACGGACAGAAGAGACATGATTTGTGAGCGAAATGTCCGGCAGTAAAAAAAAATAAATAAATAAAAAAACGAAGGACAGAAAATAAAACCCGAAGCCCCAAAATGACAACGACAAATCTTCTGCGAAATCTTGAGAAGCACAGCTGTGGATGATTAACAGCAGCAGCAGCAGCAGCAGCAGCAGAGTTTCAGTGTCGTGGCCTTTGGAAGTGACGTCGCAGGCACACAAGTTTTCCCTCATCATAATGATTGTAGCTTCGATCTTCACACCGTACGCTGCAGAAAAGCCAAAGTCTTGCATCCCTGATGCTCACACTGAGACATCGTGAAAGACTTTTACCATGTCTGGCATCTCGTCTCGGCCACACAGAAAGGAATTGCATCGGGTTTTTGTTTTTTGTTTTTTTAAACCACAGCACAAAGTGGATGAGAAAACTTGAGAAGGACGCGTTTGTCATCAACTAGAATTTTTATTGAAAAATGCTGGTAAGGTGTCCGAATCCAGTGAATAAATTCAAACAATAATTCTAATTAGTCTGACGGATTTTTATAAAACGCTTATCACAAACAAATGAATTGGAGCCCTTTCATATCCATCACAGAGATACACTTGCTAGTAGACTAAACCTCCAATGGCACACACACACACGCACACACACACACACGCATACACACACACACACACACAGGACATTTTTTTTTTTTTTTTTTACAGAGATGGAAACGACATTCCTTCAGCTTGTAAAGGCTGCACACACATTTATCAACACACACGTTGGTATAAGACGAGTCAAAACTCTACAAACATTTTAGTTTATAAATAAACAGACTGCTGTACAAAAATGGGGTTTCAGACACAGTGTGCATCATTTTTGACATAGGTCAATTTTTTTTTTTTTTTTTTTAAGGGCAAGAGACTTTTCCTGTTTTAACCTACAGGGACAAATTCTGAACGAGTCAGCACACGATGATGATACGATGACACAAAAGGATGCGCAATTACTTTCAGCTGTTTATTTATTTTAATTAATTAATTAATTCATTCATTTATTTATTTATTTACCTTTCCTTCCATCAAGTTTTGAATCTGCTCTGTAAAATCTTTGCGATTCTGGATCTCAGCTCCACATCACACACGTTGTCATGTTGTGTGACTGTGTGGAGCTGCATTAATAACGGAGGACGGGGGGGGGGGGGGGGAGACAACTGGACGAGCAGGTGTTCGACTGTGGCGCACAGTGCTATGGCAAGAAGTCCTGCAGACTAGGCACTTGGAGAGAATCAACCCCCGACCAGAAAAGATCCCCTTAAGTGGAGTTCCCGTGATGTTTCTCTTATTTGTGTGTGTGTGTGTGTGTGTTGTGTCGTGACATTTTTGCCCTTCCCAGCCGGTCCTCAAACGCCGTTGAAATCAGGGAAACATTCTGATTAGGTTTCGTCAAGTTTTACATTCAAAATGAATTGAAGTGCTATTTAAATACTCAGCATTAGCAGCCCTGCAGTCAGAGATAGTTAATAGTAAATGTCAAATCAAATGACGTGACTTCATCCATCTTTGGATTCACACGTCAACAAAACCTTCATTTTTTTTTTTTCAACAAAAGACAACGGGGGATACACGACGACGCAGGAGCCCAAAATAAAAACAATTACACTAATTAAACAAGAATGCGCTCGTTTGAAACACGTCATTATTCTTAAGTCGAATGGCAACATTTTCCTCCGTGAATGCATTTTGCATTTTACACGACACCCTGCGGCAGGGTTCGGCACACAACAACATCGTTGCCAGGGTCAGTAGCTGTGCGGCCGGCGTTTCCTGGAGGCAAGGCTGCTTCAAGTCTCCCGGCTCGCAGTGTAGAAACACTTTCCCCTTTTCGTGATCTCGTGACAGTGCCTCTTGCCTTGGCAGAGTCACAATAGATAAATTCACTGCCACAGAGTGACTGTGGGACGCGGTCCTTCTTCTTCTTCTCGTTCGTCTCAGTCCGAACCCAATCGCATTGTGGATCGACACTGGAGTGGGAACATTCATTTCCCCCGTCCACGCTTTCATGTGTGAGTCGAATGCAAGTTGCGGTGCTGGAGTGTGCGCTCTCGCAGTTTGCCTCTCTGGTTGTAATTGTGTTAGATTCCAAAAAGGCATCATTTTGGGGCCCCTCGTTTTTTTTTTTTTTTAAACAATCAGTTCAACCCACTAAAAGAGCCAACAGCAATGTGCTTTCCAAAACACCGGTGACTCTCCCAGCTTGAATGTACCAGTGTCGCACACAATCACCCAGTGACTCACATATTTACAGGTGTGCGAGCGCCACGTCTCCTGCTAGAGAACCGTGCTGATGGTGTCAAAGTCCTTGCTAATCTGAGAGCTGCTGGGCAGGGACTTGAGATACTCCAGGTGCCTCCTGGCATCTTCCTGATTGTGTCTCACGTAGTAGATGACGTATGCAATCACCATGGTGAACCAGCCGAACATGGTGACAAACATGGCCACGTCTGTGGTCTTGTGGTGAAAGTTGCAGAAGTTGATCCCTGAGTCCAGCACCTGTATCACTGGCTTGCCGGCGTACTCGTCCCGCACGGCCGTGTGGCAGACCACCTCGTTGACCGTCTCAGGGTCCAGCTGGAGCTCCCGCAGGACCTCCTGCAGCGTGCACTCGCAGTGCCACGGGTTGTTCGACAGGCTGATTCTCGCTCGCAGGCGGGCAAACGCCTCTTTGGGGACGCCTTGGATGTGATTGTTCGATAGGTCCAAGACAAGGAGGCTGTCGGAGACGCCGTGGAAAGCGCCAACGTCCACGGTCTCGATGCCATTGTTGGACAGGTCCAGCTCCTGAAGGTAGTGCAGATCTTTAAAGGCCTGGTTCGGGATGTGGTTGATGTGGTTCGACGACAACAGGAGGACAACGGTGTCTCTCGGGAGGTCCGTTGGGATTTTCTCCAAGTTGCGCGATATGCACTGGACCACAGTCATCCCACCCTTCTGTACACAGTGACAATTTCCAGGGCAGGCCGTCACCGGTCGGTTTGCCATGAAAGATCCCAAGCACAAGACCCACAGCAAGGCGAAGCCATCGAAGATGACAGTTTTCCTGGGCACACCCGGCCCCGCTGTGTCCTGCATATTCCGCAGCAACCTCCCACTAGTGGTGTCAGGTGCAAACAAACATAATTCTACCTAAATGGCGACTGCCTCTTCATTAGCCTTCACAAGCCTCCCGCTTTGTCCGGGCACAGGAGGGCTTACCTTGAGAGAATCCTTGGAAATTGATTCGACAGAGTCTCATACAATCTTTTGGTGTCGCTTTCAAAAGAGCTCATCCGCAATTGAAGCTGCTCACTGAGCATTTTCCAGCGGGGGGCGGATTGGGGGGAGGGGGGCGGACTGTAATCCCAGGTTTATTGTGAGGACGACGCTGAGAGGTTCGGCGAGTTGGGGCGTGGAATACAAACGTCACGCCGCGCACTGCAAGAAACAAAGGAGAGTGTTATTCTTGGGCCTCTAATTTCCAGTCTCCCCACACAACAGGAGACAGCACACGGATGTTGTCGTCGTCGCTGTGAAGGAAGCCTCACGCTCACCCAGACAGCATTGCAACGCCAGCGAGGATAATTTATTTTCTAAGAGCATTGGCAATTGTCTTTGTTTCCGAACTGAGCTGCGTAAACGCTCCCGCTCCACAGTGATTGGCAATGTCTAACGCGATTATTGAAGAAAAATCCATTTCACTTAAGTGCAAATCTCATAAACCGGCAGACATACACGTGCGTACGTCGACAGAGTTTCTTTTTTTTGTTCATTCAATTATCAAAACATCATTTGGTCCAGCGTCGTCTTTGATGAAACGCTACATGGAAAGATTTTCCCGTGCTCAGTCACTACGGCAGATATCAATATTAATCACACTGGCTCGCAGCATGCCAAAGAGGGCAAGAGTCAGACTCATGGAAAGAGGGTAGACTCCAGCAAACAGCATTGAGGGTTGTTGGTTTTTTTCTTCTTCTTCTTCTTCTTCTTCTTCTTCTTCTTCTTCTTCTTCTTCTTCTTCTTCTTCTTCTTCTTCTTCTTCTTCTTCTTCGCGTAACTATTTACCTCTGTTCAAGGACGGCGGTCTCTTATTGTTATGATGAGAGTGACTGTGTTGTGAAATGACTCCAAATCTGTCCTGTGGGAGGGTCATCGCTTAAGGACTGTGCACCCTCTGCTGGGCTAAACCACACACACACACACACACGCACACACACACACACACACGCACACACACACACTGCGATCGAGGTCATCAGTTGGAGTCTCATCATCCTTTTTTTTTTTTTTTACTCCCTCTTTTGCCACTGTTCTATCTTTGGCAAGGGCTTGATATACCTCGAAGCAACACACACACACACACACACACACACACACACACACACACACACACACACACACACACACACACACACGGGCAAATCTTAAATAAAGCACTCACGTTCTCATCAGTCTGCTCAGCAGGAGGTGTGGACATGTGGCAGGCGCATCTACTCACACAAGGGCGGCTACACAGCCCCCCTGCCGTGTGTGTTATGACACCACTACATCATTATACCCTACTGTATATTAGGGCTGTGGTTTGCACATGTGCACTTGGCCCCGACAAGCATTATTAAGATGTCGCCCTAACAGGGTTTTATTTCCACACATTTACAAGGATTTCCTCCACAGATAAAGTTCATTTACGCCCTCAAACGTTTTAGGATGTTTTTTGTTTTGTTTTGTTTTGTTTTTTTGTTAGTTTTGGATAGAAACTCCAATGTGAATTTCCCCGTAATTTGTGAAAGAAAACACGTATCATCCTTTGTTATTGATAATAATAATAATAATAATAATATTAATAATAATAATAATAATAATAAAAAAAAGTGCTATTGTGCATGATAGAAAACGTGAAAAGCGGGTTGCAATTGCATTAAACTGTACAACATTATTTATTTATTTATTTATTTATTTTTAAATGAAATCCCCCACCCCCTGCAGCCTAAAGCTACACACATTCACACGTGTGAATAACTACACCGGCGATTCATTCACTTACCTCGGTCGACTTCGGCGTTCGAGAGCAAATAATCCGCCTCTGGGAAAACGGTGCAGCCCAAAACGAGGTACAGCCGATAACAATGCGGCTGTACCTGGACACAGATGCGACACCCAACCCAAAGGAAAGGAAAGGAAAGGAAAGGAAAGGAAATTCTTGATGAGATAACTGCCGGTCTCTCAACAGGGGCCAACATTAAAACACGTCGCCTGCGTCTCTCTAAAGAAGGGTGGGAAGTGCCGCAGGACCGAGTCCACGCTGCCCCCCCCCAAACCCCCCTCCCGTCAAACTGTCAACTTGCTCGGCGTCCAAGTGACGAATCCCGCCGGGTGAAGTGATTCACGTCTTGGAAAACCTTGCTCTTTTAACGTGTCGCCGATCGGGCACGTCACGTCACGTCACGATACGCACGCACGTACGCACGCACACACACACACACACACACACACACACACACACACACACACACACTTGTTGATGATGACGCTCGTGTTTCCTAAAAGGAGCCGCCGCGCAGGTCCGAGGCGAGGCGAGACGTCCACGCGCCTCCCGGTCACCGCCCCCCCTCGTCCCCCCAGAGTGGCGCGTAAATTATGGCGCGCGCTTGCCGCCACAACGAGTCCTGGCCGCGCGTGGAGTGCAGCGTTGCCGCGCGTCTCCTCTCTTCTCCTCTCCTCTCGTCCTCCTCTCTCCTCTTCTCTTCTCCTCTCCTCCTCCTCTCTCTTCTGCTCTCCTCTCCTCTCCTCTCCTCCTCCTCTCTCTTCTGCTCTCCTCTCCTCTCCTCTCCTCCTCCTCTCTTCTCCTCTCTTCTCCTCTCCTCTCCTCTCTTCTCCTCTCCTCTCCTCTCTTCTCCTCTCCTCCTCCTCTCTTCTCCTGTGCTCTCCTCTCCTCTCCTCTCCTCTCCTCTCCTCTCTTCTGCTCTCCTCTCCTCTCCTCTCTTCTGCTCTCCTCTCCTCTCTTCTCTTCTCCTCTCCTCCTCCTCTCTCTTCTGCTCTCCTCTCCTCTCCTCCTCCTCTCTCTTCTGCTCTCCTCTCCTCTCCTCTCCTCTCCTCCTCCTCCTCTCTTCTCCTCTCTTCTCCTCTCCTCCTCCTCTCCTCTCCTCTCCTCTCTTCTCCTCTCCTCTCCTCTCCTCTCCTGTCCTCTCCTCTCCTGTCCTCCTCCTCCTCTCTTCTCCTCTCTTCTCCTCTCCTCCTCCTCTCCTCTCCTCCTCTCTCTTCTCCTCTCTTCTCCTCTCTTCTCCTCTCCTCCTCCTCTCCTCTCCTCCTCTCTCTTCTCCTCTCCTCCTCCTCTCCTCTCCTCTCTTCTGCTCTGCTCTGCTCTCCTCTCAGTCTGTCCCTCTGTCCTCTCCCATGTCTTTTTGTCTACCTGCTCCCTCTGTTCTCCAGCCAAACATGAACATCAACTTGAAAAAACAGACTAGTATTTGTGCCCCCCCCCCCCCTCCAGCTAATTAAAATTCAAAAGATGCAATTACTTATATGCATATATTTTTAATTGATTTAACCAGTGTTTTCAGTGTTCCTTTCTTCTCTAAATGATGCATTGTCAAATGTTAAGAGTGGTTTGGACCTTCCCGGCGTCCCTGCGCTGTGAATAACAGGCTAATGTTTATTTTTAATCAACCCCTTTGCCTATTAATTAGTCCCACTGTGAAGGAGGGCTGTGCTTCGGGGGAACGAGTTGCCACTCTTATACATTCTGCAGGTAATTGCCCTCTTTTCGACAGCGGAGGCTGATTTAACATTCACCGACGGTAGAGAATCTAAAGAACACCGTTTAAACTCCGGGTGACGTAATTGTCCCGCTGTTGGCAGACTGTGCTGCTGGGGATCCAGTTGCCACTCACATGTTCTGGGAGCGACGATCCCCTTTCAGGAATGCGTGCATGGGCTTATTTAACATTCACCAGCTGTGTATGATTTAAATTTGCCCGACTTAAGCTTTGGGTGACATGGATTGCGTCTGGAAAAGCACCACTCCACCTCGGCTAAATTGATTTTCTGTCCTTTAATGTATTTATAATGGAGAAACACATTTTCTCCCCGAGAGGAGTGCCAAAACACGGCCTAATCACGTCAGCACGTCAAATAAGTTGAGACGTAATGAGAGCGCGAGCGGAGAGACGGACCGCACTTGACGTCACCGATCCCTGCGCTGTCACCCAGTGAGGGCGAGTTGAGCGTGAATGGCAATCTGTGAGATGAGGGAGGTAAGATTTAGTGCGAGTTGTAAAGGAGCCGTTGATTCGTTTTGTCCTGCCGCGCCACACATGTGCACGCATGGATGTAGGTCAGCCGCCGGTCCCGCTGTTCCAGATGTAATTTCAGGAGTTTTTCCTCACGATCTGTCCTGCCTGCAGCCCCTGTGGCGCGGCTGCTCTGATGAATTATGCTGTGTCCCCTCCTGCACTCTTGCACTTGGAAGTAGAATTTGTTTTGTTTTTTGGACTTTTGGTGGGGAAGCGATCGCTGAATTGTTACCCGCACTTTTTGACACGTCCCCTTACAGTAATTCATCCGCTTCAAATTGTGGAAAAAAAACAAAAAAAACAAACAACAAATATCCTCAAAGGCTGCTTCACTAACTGATTTTTTTTTCCTGTATATAACGAAACAAGAAAGCTCGGAAAGATTTTGGGGGTCCGTTATTTATACGTACACTTCCCATCGGGAAAATTCTAACAGCCCAACAGGAAAGCGAGGGAGACAGTGAGAGGTGCCAATGGCACCATAGAATTCAGGGGGTCTTAAAACACAAATCTAATCCCACACTTTGGCAGCTTTTACTGCAGAGGCCGGCGGCAGAGGGAGTCCTGAGCAAACCATGCACCCAAGTAAACAATCACCCAAAGACAGGACGGACTGAGATACAACCCACACCGAAGTGCTGATCTCCCTTTTTTTTTTTCTATTCCATTGTTTTCTGGCTTTATTGGGACGCGATGGTGAGATGGGAAAGAAGCAGTCGGGCTGTCAGCATGAGGAAACATTTGGTTAGAAGTTTCTTGAAGAGCAACGACATCATCTCCCCCTCTGCATTTTGTTGCAGGAGCGATTCTGCAGGTGTTAGGTCTTATTTTTTTTTATTATTATGCTTTTGGTGAAGTCTTCGGGAGAGACGAGTCTTGGCTGTTATGTGAGTGGAGTGATTCCCCCCCCCACCGACACTGCTTCTGACTGAATTCTCTTTTTTTTTTTTTTTTTTTAATTTTCTCGTATTTTCTAATGTATTTTAACCGTCGGCACCGCATATCATGGAGTTAACATTTGGTTGCTAGACAGTAATGGGAAATTGTAGGGATGCAACGTTCCTGGTCGTATTTCAGATCTAATTGGGAGCAGCGAAAAACACCCGCAGACTCGTGGCGAGCTCCTCCTGGCAGATTTAGAGCAGCGATCGCATCAAATCACAGACCATCTAATTCTCCCCTGACGGGCACACAGCTCATTGTCCCCTCCTCCTGCAGCGGTAATCAAAATCCATTGTCCACCCGGCTATTTAAAAAAAAAATGAGGCTGAAATAAATATTATCAATCAGAACAGCTGAGACATTCAGGGGCGAAGAGAAAAGTGATGCGTTTTCTTTTTTTCTTCCGGTATCTGCTGAGCTCCGAGGTTTGTCGCACATGGCACAAATCTCACCTTTTGATCAGGCAATAGATAAACAGGTCGCGAGGGGGCCTGATCCACTGGGAGGGTTTCACGCTTACACTTGCACAATAGTCGGTGCGAGAGAGTGAAACGGGAGTGCTGTGGCGGTCAGACAACTAGAGAGCCAAGGTCAGCGCTGTGGGGGGAGGCTGGCTGTCCAGGAAGCAGCGGCAGAAACGCCAGCAGACTTCCTTTCTTCCTGCCAGCCTGCCGGACGCATTGGGTTTCACTCGTCAGCGACTTGCGCTCACCTTCCTCAGTCACTCTGAGGGAACAGGAAGAGGAAGAGGAGGGTGGCGGCAGCTGGGGTAAGGGTGGGGGGTGGGGGGGGGGTGAGGGGGAGTGGCTGCCGATTCATCTAAATGAGCAACGGCACCAGCTTTGGCTCCACATCAATTTATTGTGATTAATGCAGCCTTCGTAGAATTTCCTCTTTGTCAGGACTTCTTTTTCCGCAAGCAAAGACAGAGATATGTGTATGTGTGTGTGTGTCTGTGTGTGTGTGTGTGTGTGTGTGTGTGTGTCTGTGGGGGGGGGGGGGATAAAGAGAGAGAAAGAGGGAGGGAGCAGAAGGGTTGGTTTTTGGAGTTAGGTTTGGGATTGGGTTTGAGGTTAGGGTTGGAGCTGGGTTGGAGCTGGGGTTAGGGTTGGAGCTGGGGTTGGAGCTGGGGTTAGGGTTGGAGCTGGGGTTGGAGCTGGGGTTAGGGTTGGGGTTGGAGCCGGGGTTAGGGTTGGAGTTGGGGTTGGAGCTGGGGTTAGGGTTAGGGTTGGAGCTGGGGTTAGGGTTGGAGTTGGGGTTGGAGCTGGGGTTAGGGTTGGGGTTGGAGCCGGGGTTAGGGTTGGAGTTGGGGTTGGAGCTGGGGTTAGGGTTGGGGTTGGAGCCGGGGTTAGGGTTGGGGTTGGAGCCGGGGTTAGGGTTGGAGTTGGGGTTGGAGCTGGGGTTAGGGTTGGGGTTGGAGCTGGGGTTGGAGCTGGGTTGGAGCTGGGGTTAGGGTTGGGGTTGGAGCCGGGGTTAGGGTTGGAGTTGGGGTTGGAGCTGGGGTTAGGGTTGGGGTTGGAGCTGGGGTTGGAGCTGGGTTGGAGCTGGGGTTAGGGTTGGAGCTGGGGTTAGGGTTGGGGTTGGAGCTGGGGTTGGAGCTGGGGTTAGGGTGGAGGTTGGGTTAGGGTTGGGGTTGGAGCTGGGGTTAGGGTTGGGGTTGGAGCCGGGGTTAGGGTTGGAGTTGGGGTTGGAGCTGGGGTTAGTGTTGGGGTTGGAGCTGGGGTTGGAGCTGGGTTGGAGCTGGGGTTAGGGTTGGAGCTGGGGTTAGGGTTGGGGTTGGAGCTGGGGTTGGAGCTGGGGTTAGGGTGGAGGTTGGGTTAGGGTTGGGGTTGGAGCTGGGGTTAGGGTTGGGGTTGGAGCCGGGGTTAGGGTTGGAGTTGGGGTTGGAGCTGGGGTTAGGGTTGGGGTTGGAGCTGGGGTTGGAGCTGGGTTGGAGCTGGGGTTAGGGTTGGGGTTGGAGCCGGGGTTAGGGTTGGAGTTGGGGTTGGAGCTGGGGTTAGGGTTGGGGTTGGAGCTGGGGTTGGAGCTGGGTTGGAGCTGGGGTTAGGGTTGGAGCTGGGGTTAGGGTTGGGGTTGGAGCTGGGGTTGGAGCTGGGGTTAGGGTGGAGGTTGGGTTAGGGTTGGGGTTGGAGCTGGGGTTAGGGTTGGGGTTGGAGCTGGGGTTGGAGCTGGGGTTAGGGTGGAGGTTGGGTTAGGGTTGGGGTTGGAGCTGGGGTTAGGGTTGGGGTTGGAGCTGGGGTTGGAGCTGGGGTTAGGGTGGAGGTTGGGTTAGGGTTGGGGTTGGAGCTGGGGTTGGAGCTGGGGTTAGGGTGGAGGTTGGGTTGGGGTTGGGGTTGGAGCTGGGGTTGGTGTGAGCGTGCATGCGTGTGTGTGAGGTGAGGTTGTCTGAGGTTCAGACTGGGGTTATTGGGATGTCAACTGAAGTGGCTGTCATTCAGAATTTGCCCAGTGATTACCACCCTGGTAACAAGTGTCTAATGACCAGCATTTATATATATTATCCTCTGCTTGGCTGCTGTTTCCTGCCTCTAATTACACCAGAGGCCACTTATAAAGGCTGAAACACAGCCGAGGAGCCAGAGGCAGCGGCTGCTGATGTGTGACCACTTCAGTGTGACACTGAAGACAAAGAGCCAGTGTGAGTCCTGGCATATGAATGTGTCTCCAATGTGAAACCGAGGCCCTGTGTTGTCACCGGGAGGCGGCCTCTGCCCTCAGCCTCCTGTGCTCCTGCTGCCTAATGGAGCTCCAAACGCCTTAGAGGAGATAAATTACCCCCGTCCACTGCCTTCAGACCGTTCAACCCCCTATCGCCTAGATACTTAACCAAGTGCATCACTTTTGGAATTACCTTGACAAAGTAAATTCATCTCCCTGGTGTCTTTTTCCTCCTAGGTTGGGGGGTTTTGGAGGTGGTCAGTCAGGAGCGATGAGTGAAGCTTCTTATTTTGGATCATCCATCACGCCGCCGCCGCCACCACCTAACCTGAGCGTGGCTCTGTCTCTGGGGACGGGGGCGGGGTTTGTCAGCGTCTGATTAGCAGCTGTAATACATCCGCCGTGTGTTTGTGTGCGACGGTGTGTAATGAAGCGGCTGAAGTGATGCGTGGCGGGGCCGTCCGCTGACGCCGCGTGATTTATCGTTGCGCGTCGTTCGCTTCACTATGAATGATGTTACACTTGTGTAGCCATTAGCCAAACCGCTGTTTGCGCACACCCTCGCCGTTTGCCACGTGTTGATGTACGATATACACGGCAGGCCCGTCAAACTCATGTTGTCAAACTTGAGGAAGTGTGAATGCGATCACTCTTTAAAAGGCCGTGAAGGGACTTTTTCTGCGTTGGAGTTTGCGCCGACGTCGAGAGGAACACAAACACATGCAAGTACTTCGGTCCTACTGAGACGATCCTCTTTTCCAGCGATCTGGTTCTGCAACCTGCTTCACTTCAATCAATACCAGTCAGCGCAAGTGATGACAGTCATTTACAAAGTCCACGCCTTCGGTTGAATTTCCTTCCTTGTGCTTCCATCTCAACTTCACTGATTGTGAAATTCTGTGAAATATGAAATTACTACTGGAAAGATGGAACTTCTCTTGGAGAGGTTGCCGGTACATTCGGGATCACGCATCATTTTTTTTTTTTTTTTTTTTTTAAGTTGTATTCACTTTTTCATTACCTCTGAATTGCAGAGACAGCTGAGATGTCGATGGGGAGAAACATTATGGTGCAAAGTTTAATACTCAGATAAACTACATGCGAGAACTCAGATGGGGAGTTCTCGTTCCCAGTGATTGTGTGAGTGAGAAGAGCCATCACAGCCAGACTGACTTAATGGAGTGATGGTTTTTATTGAAACATTTTCATTTTAAATCTGCAGAGACGGATGTTGACGTTGCCGCTCGCCTCATATACAGTAGACGGAGCTATTCAAGCTTTCAACTGATGCACCGCGTTATTATTATTGCTCTACTTTTGTGTCTGTATCTCTTGACATGAAGTGTCACTGATGGGCCATTAGGAAGGAACGTCCCGCTGGCGACAATGGCAAACGCACGCGTGGCTACAGCAAACGACAACGACGGTCACACAAAGTGGGTGAAGCTCCGATGGAGGGAAATTCAACGCTCGTGATCAGCAATTCTCCCCGATAATGGGCCGAGATCGTTTACCACCAATAGGACCTCTGCTTTACAATTGGAAAAATAATCTTGTTATAATGACGAGCAAATGGAAACGATCAGCGATCAGTTTTCATTGTGGCTTAGTGTCACTTACGCCTCTGGGAAAAAAAAAAATTGAAATTGTGCATCTCAAACGGCGCGAGAGTGAAAGATGGTGAATGGTGAATGGATGCAGAACGCGCGGAAAAACAGCGGTGAAAAGGCCATCAAACTAAAACTAAAACTTTTACTAAACATAAAATGAAGCCGTTAATCTGAGGAAGGTTTTCTTAGTCTAATTTGCATCATTTGAAATTAAGAGGCCAGGGCATCATCACTTTGTGTACCGCTAATATTCAGGTGTATAAGCAGTTCTGTTGTCCCGCAGTCTCGTTGGAGGGCATACATTATTCATCAAGTAAAATCACCTAATTGCAAAGTTTTGAAAACACTTCTCCCTCTCTCTCTCTCTCTCTCTCTCTCTCTCTCTCTCTCTCTCTCTCTCTCTCTCCCTCCCACTGTTTTAAACACTCATCCATGCCCAAGGGTGTATTCACTCTCTACCCACAATGCCTTGCAATTTGCTCTGACTGAGGAAAATGGCAAAGATGAAGAAAAGGAGCGACATTTTCTGCTAATGAGAGCAATAATGCCACAGTTTGACCCCTCACATTGTCTGAATAATCCATGTCAGAGTGCACCGCTTCTACTGTCCACACATTACGAGCGCCAGTTCAGCAATTTCATGACGTGAACATGAACGTTCATAGATTCCTCAGTTGTGAGGGCATTATTGATAAAAAAAAAAAAAAATGTGTGTATGAATTTTAAATGGACGAGAAGACGTTTGATTGATTGATTGATTGATTGATTGATTGATAAGCTGCTGACGAGCACCGTGCCTGGTGTCGACCTCGCCCGCTATCTGCATCGTGCAGCTGAACTTGCTCACTTCCTGTATGCTTGGCCAACAAATGACTACACACTGCTGACAGGGTGTGAATATTTAACTGTGCCAGGAAAGCAATGCTGCAGAGGAGAGAAGAACCCCTTTAATTGTACAAACTGAACACAGCGGTGCAGAGTGGATGCCAAGTCCATCCAACAACAACAACAACAAGCTGTGTCCCTCAAAAAACCAACAATTGCATGATGAATGAGACACATTTTATTTAAAAGACAAGAAAAAAAAAAAAAAAACAACCCAAAACTCTTCATGCAGCTCCTGCTCTCCCTCCTCAGATGAGACACGAGAAGAGCCGACTGCTGAGCCGCAGCTTCAATCGTCTTTCTGTTGACCACACACTCTGGGAGCGAGTCTTCAGAGTGTCTTGTCACCACTTTAGCGTGCAAAGTGAGAAGTGTTTAATCCGCTTATTTGTTCCATTTCCAGCGTGTCCAGGCCCCCTTTTTAGACTCCAGCTGGTTTGGAGCCTCAGCGGATCCACTGAGCTGTCCGTGGTGCTGAAGTAGGACAAGCCCTCGACTTTAAGGTTCATTAGCTGTGTTTCCATCACCCCTAGAATTGTGCAAAAATCTAAATATGGCAACAAAAACTGGTGATGGAAACAGCTCAACGCAACACAACACAACACAACACAACACAACACAATATCGCTTTTATTTTGCAAAACACTGGTGATGGAAACACAGCTGTTGATAACACTGTCAAAACTAAACTGTTCTAGTCAGACCTTTAAAAGTTCCCCCTGTGTGTTTTCACAAAGAGAGAAACAACAGCATCACTTTACTACGGTTATATTTAAACTTCATGCAAAAACAGACTATCAAGGTATTGCAGCCACTCAGACTGCTGAGATCACGTATTTATTAAGGGTCCACTGATTACGTTGTTAAGAATCTAACCAGACGCTAATGCTGATGCGTGCTTATTTGTGTGTTGGCATTTCACGCTTACAACAAACTTATTAAGCAAAAGATACATTCCAAATACAAAAACAATAATAAAAGGAAAATATTTTCTTTTTTTTTTTTTTGCTTTGTGTTTTGAAGCGAGAGGGAACATATGCTGTCACAAGCCAGTTTGTGTTTGATGCGGCCAGAAGCCGCTGCAAACCGAACGCAACACAAGCCGACCGTTTTCAACCACACAACACGAGCTGTCAAGTTGTTCTCATGGAAGAAGGACGAAGGAAAACTCCCTTAAAGTGTTGCAACCTAATTGCCGGAGAGAATACAGTTTTCCTTTTTAAATAATCATTTATTCGCTTTTACAAAGCAGTCAAGATCCAACAACACCAACACCAAAGTTCTGTCATGCAAGTTCTTCAAAGAAACATCCAAGGTCAGTTGAAATATGTCACATTTTCTCACGCTTGTTTACTTCTCAGAAGGAATTTGTTGGATTTTTGGAATCTTCAAAGTCCGGAGAGGAGGATAAACAAACAGTCTCAAAGCCACAGTGGAGAAGCTGCTTTCACTGCTTGTTTTTTTTTTTTTTTTTTTTTTAAAGTGTGCAAGTCACATACATACTCACCATGAATGCGGCTGCAGCACGGCGACAATGTTGGATTTTGAATTAATGAGTCTTTCATTTGGACAAAGCAGCTTTTCCTTAGTCACGCCACACAATCGCACAAAAGCGACAACAATAACTGGTGACAGCAAGAAGCCCAGGCAAGAGCACCACGCTCTGTGTGTGTGTGTGTGTGTGTGTGTGTGTGTGTGTGTGTGTGTGTGTGTGTGTGTGTGTGTGTGTGTGTGATAAATCACATGATATACTAAGAGCTCCCTGACATTTGTCTCTGTCATCTTAAATTGTGTCCACTGTATGCGGTATGTGTGTGTGTGTGTGTGTGTGTGTGTGTGTGTGTGTGTGTACACCCCGCCACTCACTGGTACCACAAACTGCGCACAGTGGACCAACAGCAACGGGTCATTGGGGTCTGAACCTGCGTCTTCTTGAATAATCAATATTGCTGGCTGTTAATTGAATCTGCTGGTTGCTGCTCTTTTTCTTTGTGCTCGCGCTCGCTCTGCTTTCAAATCATTAAACTGTTGTGTGTGTGTGTGTGTGTGTGTTTAGTCTCCTTTCAGCCGTCTGTAACGATCAGATAAGTGTGTGTTCACGTCACTGCAGGCCCTCCTGTCTGCGTCTTAGTCTGTGTTCCGACGCCCGGCCAGCTGAAACCAGACGATCCAGTTGGACAGTCGAGCTAACGGCGACGCTGCGCCTTCATGTTAGCATCTGCCTGTATTTTTAATGCATCTAATTTTATCCACGTCTTCACACAGGCTATAAATAGATTCCCTCTGCTCTAAACAAAAGAAATGTGACAGTTTGTGTCACACAGGAAGTGATTTAAATGCAGATTTTTCAACCCCCCCCCTCCATTCTGCTTAACCCCTTGCAAAGCTCTGCGCTACTCTGAGTTCCCTGGAAATCTAATGAGTGTTCATGGAATGAATTCCACATGCAGCAGGTCACAGTGGAGTCTGCAGCACTGACACAGGAGGCTTTGGGGATCAAAGCTGTTGCAATTGTTGCCACTGCCCTGTTTGTTTTGGTGGAGCAACATCTGGATTGTTTTTTCCCTCACTCACAACGAGATGTTTGCAGTGATCTCTGGTATAATATCTATTCTACATTCAGTTTTGTGACAATTACATTTTTTTTTGTTGTTGTGACACCCTGGACCAGTGGCCACTTTATTAGGGCCACACAGAGACACACAACCATTCACAGTCACACACACACACCTACGGACAATTTCCAGTTCCACCTCATATGCATCTTATGGACTGTGTGAGGAAGCTGGAGAACCTGGAGAGAACCCAGCAGACCCTGGGAGAGCCTGGAGAGAACCCAGCAGACCCTGGGAGAACCTGGAGAGAACCTGGAGAGAACCCAGCAGACCCTGGGAGAACCTGGAGAGAACACAGCAGAACCTGGAGAGAACCCAGCAGACCCTGGGAGAGCCTGGAGAGAACACAGCAGAACCTGGAGAGAACCCAGCAGACCCTGGGGGAACCTGGAGAGAACCCAGCAGACCCTGTGGCCCCCTGTGCTGAACATCTTCCTCAGATTTGCTCCTCAGAGCCTGAACAGCAACAAACCCAGAGGATGTTTTTCTTCAGGGAACTCACTCACGTCAGCCTTGACCCAGACCCCCCCGCGCCCCCGCCCCCCCCAACCCCACGTGCTCTGCTACACCTCGTCCAGCGTCGTCAGGAGCTTCCCTGCTGGATCAGCCTGGGATTTGTTTACCGGGCAACTCTGACACCTTCAACCTTGAGGATAATTATTCCACAAAGCCTGCAGAGATGTTGCTGCACTCTGCAAAAAAAAGGAAAAAGGAAAAAAAAAGGCCACGGCGGGAGTCGATATGGAAATAAGACGGCGCTCCCCCAGCGTGCAGCGCTGCCAAACGGTTGGCTCCGGACCTCTGGTGGACGGCAGACACGAGGAGTCTTTTCTGCAAAGAGCGGAAAACTTCCGGTTGCACTCGAACTGCCGCTGACACGCAAACAAACGCGTGGACGAGGGAACGTTTGAACCCGGCCATCCTTGAAGACGCGCTTTGTTGCAACTGGGAATTTTTTTTTCTTCTCCCTTTTCTGTCCTTTTATGGGACAAACACTTGAGCGGATGCAGGGTCAGAGGTCACGGGAAGCTGAACGTCTGCAGGGAAATCAGTTTTCACAGCCCAGCGACGCGCAGCCAGCGTCCACCTCAGAATGGAGTTCTGTTCTCTCTCATAAAGCAGGAAGTAGGCGGCGGCTTTTAGCAAACGGCGGCTGCTGCAAGTAGCACGGCAGGGAAATAAGTCCATCACCTGCTCAGTCAGTCTGGCTCTGAAGGAAATCCAGAAAATTTTGTTCTCAGATGAAACAAGCTATACGTAAAAAGATCATTTTTTTCTTTGAATCTTTTTTTAATTTTACACTTAAAAAAAAAAAAAAAAAAAAAATAGCACTTGAAAATGAAGCCTTGTGTAAAAATCGCTCGCCAATGTGCCAATGTGAAAATGACCAGACGGCTGAGAGTCAAAGGAACAAACACAAAAATTTATTATTTTTCTCTCACTCTTTTTTTTTTTTTTTTTTACAAAACACTTGAGAATCACCTGAAATAAATAAATAATAATAATAATAGTAATGATGATAATAATGATCATTAAAAATACAACACAGACCTTGAAAACCACCAAACATAAACCTGAAACATTCCCTCTCACTGCATCAGTACTTATCCATTAATAACGCATCAATTACTATTTTTTTTTTCTCTCGCTGCTCTGGCAGCCCAACAGAAAGTGTCCATGACAGAGAAATCAAAGACAAACAGGAAGCATCGCACGTGGCTCAACACACAACTGATTGCATGGGCGACCAAACTCAACAAAACATGAATGATAACAATAATAATACGAACAATGAGTGGGAAAGAAAAAAAAAAAAAAAAGGCAACTGATTGGCTTGCGGTGCCCCCCCGGAGGTCACTTTAACACTGTGTTTACTGTCTGAGGGCTGAAAATCCAGTGGAACTCTGCAGCCTCTTCCTCGCAGTGACGAGACACTCGCTGACGAGGCCGCAGACTGCGCAATGCCCTTTAGTCATAGCAACAACCAGTATTGCCATCACAATACTGTATCGTAATACCGGGGCGGCTTGATGACAACCTCTGGACGGTGGCAGTAAAACAGACGGAGGTCTGAGTCGCAGTAACCACTGAAGAAGTGGAACCTCTGCCTGTTCTAAAAGGTGCCGCAGTGTAAATGTCAGCAGTCAGAAGGTTTGCAAAATACATTTGAACACAGGTCAGGTGTGTCTATATATGTACGTGTGTGTGTGTGTGTGTGAGAGTTAGGCTTCACTGGAGCCTGATTGGCTGAGGATGTGAGTAAAACATTTGGATTGTGTTGCTTCATGCATACCAAGCTGAACTTTGCTCTCATTTTTTGTATAGATGCTAAAACAGGCGGAGGTGACGCTCGCACACACACGCACACACACGCACGCGCGCACACACACACACACACACACACACACACACGCACACACACACACACAAGCCTCCCTAGTGCTTTCCAGGAATAATTGACATAGAATGAGGAACTGAAATGAGCTGTGTGTGTGTGTGTGTGTGTGTGTGTGTGTGTGTGTGTGTGTGTGTGTGTGTGTGTGTGTGTGTGTGTGCGAGCGAGCGAGCGTGCACCAGATGGCTTCCTGGTTATGTTCATGGATATGCAATCACATGGCCGTTGCCCTGGGACGGCCACATCAATAACAGTGGGGCTGCGTGGCGGCAGGTGAAGGGGGCGGAGCTTATTTATGGCAGCGGTTTGGAATTCACAGACGCTTTGCTTCATTCCTGCGACGAGCGTCTGAGTCACGTCGCTCATGGCCTGATACCTTTGTGCAGTACGGGTGGGTGGAGACAGGCGCCCCCCCCACCGGAGGTCAACTCTCATTGGCCATTTCCTGTCTGCACGCTGGCCCTTTAGGAGGCGGCAGCAGAACCACTGGTGAGACTGACATGAGGATCTGAAGCTGGGTGAAGTCGTTTGGGTGCTACTGATGATGTCACGACTGGGGGAGGGGGGTGCATGGTGCAGGTTCTGACCTCTGACCTTCACTCGGCTGCTGAGTCAAAATTTAATCAAACGAGCAAACTAAACATGAGGTGAAACAAAGTGGTGAAGAATCACAACAATAGCAACAACAAAAGAAGACAACTGGAAAAGCAACAAGCACTTCAAATTTTTGGTTTGGGAGTCCTAATAACACTGCAGTTGAAGGAGTTTACAATAAAACAGCACAAAGGGGTTTGAAAAGTCTGAACGACACTGAGAAGTTAACAAAGAAAGAAAGAAAGAAAGAAAGAAAACCAAAACAAGGCGCAACGCTGTTTGCTGAGAGGTCATGTGACGCGCTGGAGGGGGGGTGGGGGTGGGGCAGGAACTAGAGGGCCCCCATCCCAGTGACTTCAGACGTCAGCCTGGAAGAGTTGAGGGAAGGGGGGGGGGGTGGGTGGGTGGGAGGGGGGAGAGACAGAGAGAAAAACTGTGAGAAAACTTTGGCTTTCAAATAAAAGTTTTTAGCAGTGACGCCTCGTTTATCTATTTATTTATTTTGCTATTCATTCATTTATTTATTTTTTGCAACCTTTCACTCTGAACAATTTGACAATATAGCAGCAGCAGCAGCAGCAGCAGCAGCAGCAGCAGCAGCTCCTGCAGCTGACGGAGGTCGACTCTGATCAGACGTGCAGGTTCTCCTGCTCCAGCGCTGATAAGCTGCTGGACTTTGAGGTATTTGGCCGACACGTCAACATCACAGTTGTGCTTTTACTTTTATTTTCTTCGGCTGATTAGCTGAGTCAGACGTTTTTTTTTTTTTTTTTTAAAAAAGGGTTGCGTGGAAAAAAGTGGGGATAAATGCAAACAGGAGGTAGCGGAGCGTTGCGAGGAAATCTCTAGAAGCCCAAAAAAATAAAATATATATTCATAGATATATATATATATTTATTTGTGCATTATCGTCGCACACAGCCTCCGTGTGCCGAGTCTCAGGACTCTGCAGATTTACTGGTGGACTAAGCTGCTGCTTTGAATGTACTAATATAAATGGTTATAATGTGTGAATAGAGCCAAGTCGGAGCTTCCTGAAGGCAGCAGGCAGGCCCCGCCCACTGGTTGCTCTCCTTTATGGACAAGCCAATTTACTAATCCGCAGGTTCTGTTCACAGGCACAGATTGCTTTTTCTGCGCAGCTGGCACTGGTCCCACGAGCCTCTTACTGGAGAGTAGCGGCTGAATTTTAATGCATTTCACTGGCCACAATCGGGGAGAAATAGTGGGCGGGGGGAATAGAACCCCCCCCACCCCCCCGAAAGAAACAAGAGAAACCACAAAGAAAATAACATTAGTGGGCAGCAGGTTGACGGGCCTGTCCTTCAAAAGATGAACAGAGCCTTGATGTTTGGCCAACTGATCCAAAGGTGCCAGTGTCATGAATGTCAAGACTGAACCACCAGGGAAGGTCCAGTCAGAGATCATCTCCACCAGAGAAGGTCCAGTCAGAGTCCAGTCTGATGGATCACCATCAGAGAAGGTTCAGTCTGTGTGGATCACCACCACAGAAGGTCCAGTCTGAGTCCAGTCTGAGTGGAGGACCACCAGGGAAGGTCCAGTCAGAGATCATCTCCACCAGAGAAGGTCCAGTCAGAGTCCAGTCTGATGGATCACCATCAGAGAAGGTTCAGTCTGATGGATCACCACCACAGAAGGTCCTGTCTGAGTCCAGTCTGACTGGAGGACCACCACAGAAGGTCCAGTCTGAGTCCAGTCTGACTGGAGGACCACCACAGAAGGTCCAGTCTGAGTGGATCTCCCCTCTGACTCTTCCTGGTGGAGGTGGAGGCTTACCTGGCGTTGATGAGGTACTGGGCCAGGCTGATGTTGGCCGGCGTCCCTGTGATGGTGATCTGACGCTCCGACGATCCCTCCATGGCGTTGGCGATCTTGATCTGAGCGCCCGACATCTGACGAATCTCGTTTATTTTGGTCCCCTGGCGGCCGATGATGCAACCAATGAGCTGGAAAACAAAACGGGTGTAAAAGCAGCAGTTGGTTGGTGTCCTGACCTGATGGTCTGCTGTGGGTGGCGTCAGCCAGAAGATCTGCTGTTTGGTGAACTCTCTTGTTGTCATATGTTTCTGGAACACTATCATTATTTTGTTTGTAATGCAAAATGAAAGAAGGATGAGCTAAACGTATGACAATGATGAAATGAAATGACGATGACTTCTTTTCTGCAGTCTACTTCCTCAAACTTTGCTCACATCGTTGGGAATGGTGAGTTCATGGGTGCTTGCTGGTGGGCTGGCATCCAGACCTGCAACAAGAGGAACCGTGAAACAAAAAGGAACATTCAACAATTTTATGCTTTAAAAAAATAAAAAACATACATACATGTCAAAAAATTTGACTATTAAAAAAAAAAAAAAAAAAAAAAGAGAAATTCTGGAGCGGTTGTTGAAGAGACAGCGGCGTCTCCTACGTGGCAGAAACCCGCGACAAGTCCTTGCGAAAGGCTGCAGGTCCAGCGGGTCAGATGGAGTCTTCAGACCACACTGGCTTCACCACGTCCACTCAGAAGAATTCTATTGTCGTTTCAACATGAATTTACCCCAGAAGAAGAACCTTTGCTTTTATGTCGAGGCACTTTACAAAGACAAAGACGTTGACTTTCACACTCCGCCAGCAACAAGGAAATACACTATCGATCTATATGTATATATATAAATAAATATATGTGTATATATATATATATATATATCATATATATGAAATATTCAAGTGCTCGCAGGTGAAATTTATATAAAATTGGCAACAAAAAATATGCACCAAACTTTTTTGGTGCATAACCCACAGTCCACCAAGTCTGCTGCCCGTCCTATTAATGCATATTTCCTATAAAAGTGGCATAATCTAAAATGCTCACAGCTATAGAAAAAAAAAAAAAAAAAAAAAAAAAGAGCGAGAGAGAAAAAAAAAAGAATAACAGGTTTATCCTGGTGAGATAATAAAAAAAAAAGATTTATTGCCGAGACGTGAAACAAAGAAATAATTGAGCAAAAACAATTTCTCCACTAATAACTAATATATATATATATATTTCTAAAATGTTTAACAGCACCACACAGACAACCGCCTCCAGCTGAGAGCTGCTAGTATCTGCTGTGACCTTCAAGCGTGGGTTCCCGGCGGCTCCTCGGACTCACTGGTGTCACCGTGACAAAGATACTTTCTTTGCACAAAGAACATCGCTTTTATTCATCAATTCTCAAATTTTTCCCCCTTTTACCCTTTCACACAGAGGCAAGAGAAATATTGATTCAAGGAAATGTGTGTGTATATATATATATATATATAGAAACGTAATATAGATCTAGATATATGTACGTTTGGAAGAGAGAACTCAAAGTGGGGAGAAAACAGGAGGGGTCAGGACATGCCATGCCGGTGGGAGGTGGGGAGAGAAATGTTCTCTCTGGATGCAGAGAGGAGGAGTCACCTAGAGGGAGGCTGTGGGTACGTACCAGGGAAAGCAGGGGTGGTCTGTCCGAGGGGGGTAAAGGGGGTTTGCTGCATAGCCAGCTGGTGGAGCTTGGTCAGCTGCTGAAGGGTTAGGAGGGAGAGGAGAGCTAAGAGGTTACTGTTACACAGGTAACACCCGGAGATGAAGCCCAGACCGGAGTGACGGAGCGGTGAGGAGGAGGGGTGGGAGGGATAGACGGGGGGAGGGACATGACACAGGGTGGGGGGCAGGGGGTGGAAGACGGAAAAACAAACAAACAAACAAACAAACAAAAAGAAAAAGAACCAGGACCCGGAAGAGGCCACGCTGTGACTGTTTTCCTTCAAAGTCTTTCTCTCGCTGGCTCCTCCCCTCAAGGAGCAACACACGGCCCTGGGAAATCAGCCTCTTTGTGATGTCACAAAGGGCACCATTGTTGCAGTCTTTGGTCTGACCTGGCTGGGGATTGAACCCACAACCTACCGGTCTCAGGGCGGCATTCTACCACTAGACTGCTAATTTGGCCCTTTCACTTCCTGCTGGTTGACACTTACAGCTCAGAAACAGGAAGTCCAGAGTAGCCCGCCCCCCCGCCCCTCGTCATTTCCATCAGGAGTGGCCGAGACGGACGGACACCTCCCTCTCTGGGAGCTCTAACGAGGGCTGGAGAGGAAGTCAAAGACGCCACGTGAGCGATTGCCGCGTCGAGCTCTGCCTCCGGCGCCATCAATCACCGGCACAACTTTGAATTAGCCTCATCTGGAGCCGCGCTACCTCTGCGGAAGGCTCCGGAGCGCCAGGACGGATCAAGGCCGATTATTAATGGGCGACGATTTGCCGTCAGCGGGATGGAGCAGGAACTCTGCCTTTTTTCCCGGAGACGGAGCGGGCGAGGTTCTGAGCTGCGTGGGTTCCTTCGTGATGACCGAACATGAATCAGACGCAGTTCACGGAGCGACTGAGAAGACGGAATAGAAACTTACATCTGGGTGCGGGATGGCGTATTGTCCCTGAATTGTATAGGCCTGAAAAAGAAAGGACAGAAGACACAGCAAGACGTGAGGAAAAAGATTTACAACTCCTGGACCTTCTGCAGAGTGGAGCTGAAACACAGCCACCAGCAGCCACTCACACGTGAAGGCAAAAAGATTTCCAGAGGAATCAAGGTTCTCTGTGTTCCGCTGAAAAACAAACTGCTTCACATCCAAGCAGCCTGATAATTACGTCTCAGGCTGATTCAGATATTGTATCTCGAATCAGATGAAAAACGTCCACTTGTGTCTGCGAGTCATACAAGATTTATTCCACCAGACTCGGGAAACTGAAGTTTGAGGGATGAAGGAAGCAGCGACTTTACTTTGTATTTTATTATATTTCACAAATCTCCCAGAACTCCAGACCTTCTCTTGTCGCTTTGCAGTGTTTTTTTTTTTTTTTTGTCACAGCTCTACTAAATCTTTGTGTAATTCCTAAAAAACAGAACAAAACAAAACAAAACAGAAAAAAAAAAAAAAAAAAAAATCAACCTTGCCGATTATTTATGGCTACATTTGGCAGCGAGCTTGATTACAAACTTCCCCTCTGCGGCCCTCAACGGCTGTCAGACCAAAACTCTGTCATTTTTTCAGAGCTGGAAACAAACTGAGCCGAGTGTTCGACCTCCTCCCGAGTTCCTGCTGCACTCGTGCAACCGTTAAATCACACTGAGCCCCAAACTCGCTTCTTCGTGTGACACTTTTATAATGTCGCGCCGCCGTCGCCGAGGGTGGGCGGGCGGATATTTATGCCGCTATTAAAGGTTGTTTGATAAGAAAAAGGAAGCACGAGGCCAATTTGCCGCCTGATCAAAGGGCCTGACGACCAATTTTTTTTTTTTTTTTTTTTTTTTTTTTTTTCCCCTAATGAGGCCAGTTTCAGCGCCAGGATGCAGCCTTTAAATAAGTAAAGAGACTCTCGGCCAGCTGACGAGGCAGTGAAACGCAGGGAATTATTCCTGAAGTGAACGAGGTCTTACCTGGCCACCGGAAAAAATGAGCGGCGTGGAGGCTGGCTTGGGGCGGTAGGGGATGGTGGCACCTTTGGGTGGAGACTGGGAGGAGGAGGAGGAGAAGAGGAAGAAGAGGAAGTCAGCATGTTCACCAGGATATGAAAAGCCAACAAACTTTGTGTGGAAACTGTGATTTTTTTTTTGTGTGTGTGTTTTGGGGAATGGTGAAGGATGGGCAGATTTGAAAAGAAAAAAAAAAGATGAGAAAACCTCGAGGAAAAACATGCAATTTCCTGTTGACCAAATAATAAAAAATGCTGTAATTATCTAACAGAAAATATTTTTTTCAGCACTGAAGACTTTATATATTCTGGATTAAATTCATTTTAAGCCTTTGCCTTCACATTGGGCAACGGACCTGTGTCTGTCTGAATGCATCTATACATAGATTTATTTTCCCAAGATTTATAACATCAAAAGTACTTAGGGTTGTAAATTGTGCCAAAGGAAAACAACTATCCGACCAGAAGAAACTGGTTCGCCCTGCGTACGTGTGAGGTCTCAGTAGGAACCACACGTCTGTTTGTCCTGTCCTGCAGATACTCCACCTCCAGCATGACCACGCAGATCTGCTTGACACACTGGATGATGGCTTCTGGGGTGCCGGAGATTGTCACTGCACGCTCTGTGGAGTTGGGCAGCATGTCGCCGGCCACCTGGACCTGGGCGCCGGTGGACTGCAGGAGACAATCAGGAGACAATCAGGAGACGACAACAACAACAGTGAGCTGACTGGTCGGCCTGTATCGCTGTGTGGCAGCCGGGGAAGGATGTGGACAGGGTTTTTTTTTTGGTATCAGCACATGACTGAATAAAAAGGGATTGTCCTCTTTGGCTTTCTTCTTTAATGTGACACATGACAAAGTCAAAGGACCAGCGGAAGGATGGAAGGACGGAAGGACGGAGGGAAAGAAGGCTGACTCTGCAGTTTCACAGATTAAATGTTTTTTGACTGAACGTCACAACAAATCCTGAAACGGCAGAAATAAAGTTCAGTGTAGCTTCTGTCATGGTAGCAGAATAAAGTGCAACTCAGGCTATTAGAACTCACTTCTTCCAACACTGACAATTCTGGGTCCATGGCTTCATTCTACCTTGGCTGTCAGTTCAGTTCAGTACTTCTGTACAAACCATGATTACGTTCCTGCATAATAAATGTTGTATTACTCCAGCCGGCCTTCGGTGTTGGAGCTATTGTGTCTCTACATTGTACCTCTCTCATCTCCTTGATCTTCGAGCCTCCTTTCCCGATCAGGGAGCCGCACTGGCTGGCCGGCACCACTAGTCTCAGGGTGACCGGGGGCTTACTGGTGGCCGGACTGTTGCTCATGGAGTTGATGATGTCCTGGAAAACAGATGGAGACAGAGGCTCAGGTCAAAGATCACCATAAAAACTGAAAAAGTGCTGCGGAAAGGAAAGGAAAAAGGAGATGGTGTTGGAGGTGGGTTTAGGGTTGGGGCTGGGGTTGTAGTTAGGGTTGGGTTTTGTGGTTAGGGTTGGAGTTGGACGTAGGGTTAGTGTTGGGGTTGGGAGTAGGGTTAGGGTTAGGTTGGGTGTAGATTAAGGTTGGGGTTGGGTGTAGGGTTAGGGTTAGGTTGGGTGTAGATTAGGGTTGGGGTTGGGTGTAGGGTTAGGGTTAGGTTGGGTGCAGATTAGGGTTGGAGTTGGGTGTAGGGCTGGGGTTAGGGTTAGGGTTAAGTTGGGTGTAGGGTTAGGGTTAGGTTGGGTGTAGGGTTAGGGTTGGGGTTGGAAGTAGGGTTAGGGTTGGGTGTAGGGTTAGGGTTAGGTTGGGTGTAGATTAGGGTTGGGGTTGGGTGTAGGGTTGGGGTTAGGTTGGGTGTAGATTAGGGTTGGGGTTGGGTGTAGGGTTAGGGTTAGGGTTGGGTGTAGATTAGGGTTGGGGTTGGGTGTAGATTAGGGTTGGGGTTGGGTGTAGGGTTAGGGTTGGGGTTGGGTGTAGATTAGGGTTGGGGTTGGGTGTAGATTAGGGTTGGGGTTGGGTGTAGGGTTAGGGTTGGGGTTGGGTGTAGGGTTGGGGTTAGGGTTAGGGGTTGTGTATGTGTGTTAGGGTTAGGGTTGACCCTCCAGGCTGAGGGGTACCTCCTCGAATTTGTAGGCGATCATGGCAAAAGCCTTGAAGATGGTGTCTGTGGGTCCAGTGATGGTGACGATCCTCTCTGGACAATTTCCCTCAGAAATATTGATCCGGGCTGCGCTCTGTTGGTGGGGAGGTGGTGGGCGGGAAACAATATTTATGTTATAAGATGCACGAGCAAAAAGGCCATGAAGTGCTTTCTGTGTGTCTAAACTGACCTCCTCCCGCATCTTTTTCACAGTTTCTCCTTTCTGAAAAAATATAAATTGAGAATAAAAATGATAAAAACTTTGTCAAAATACAGTTTTTTATTTACTTTGTCCTTGTGAATGTGTATGTGTGTGTGTGTTTGATGCAAAAAAAATACCTTTCCAATTATACTTCCAACTTCCTGCAATTAAACAAAGAACAGATTTTTTTTTTAATGAATTGTATGAAAGACCTTTGAACCCTAGACCTAAAGACCTAAGAACTCTAACCCATGAACTGAACCTGACCTCGGTGCCACCAGGGTCACTGAGAGGGGAGTGTCAATGAGCAAACAGCAGGAGGTGCTGTCGAACCTTAGCCTTCTGCTGCTTCCCTGAAGGTGC